>NC_090938.1:465805546-465939236 GCF_040938575.1 Ambystoma mexicanum | reverse complement strand
GTGATTCCATCTCCATTCATTGAGATCTTTCCTGATTCTAACTGTTTTTTTCAGTGCCTCTTTGCATGCCCAGAATGTTTTGCACTTGTACAGAAAACCTTTGTTAAGCTTGTGGAAGAAATAGATACCTTAAATCTTTCTGACATGTGTTTGTCTTAAAGAAATAGAGCATTGTATCTCCAACGATGCTTGAGAGGCCAGGGAGCAATGATTGGTGATTCTATCCTTTGCCTGACTTTGTTTTCTCCCATTTGAAAGAGGGAGAAAATATATATTGTATTTATGAATGTGCCACAATCTCTCTTCCTGAAATCCCTCAGCAGAATTACAGTAACCATTCCATTGTCTGGATTGCTACAATGTTTCCATTTCACTTAAAATGAACAGATTGCATTTTAGTGGTGTTAAATTGTGTCTAGCTGGAGGGATCATTCAGCTCTTTCAAGATTAGGAAGCTGATTTTTCTCATTGTCCTTTGCTCTTAGGTCAGGATCAGGATGTTGCGGTTAACCATGTCAAAGGCGGAGGAGAGATCAAGGAGAATGAGGACAGAGGGGGTGTTAGTGTCAAGATTTGAGAGCAGTTCTTCACGGGTGTTCAGAAGAGCAGTTTCCGTGCCTCTGGATGCCCTAAAGCAAGACTGATGGTCGTAGAAACAACTGATTGATTCCATGTGGAGGTGTAGCTGAGAGATAGCCAGCTTCTCCAGGAGTTTGCCCAGGAAAGGAGTGATAGAGATTGGGCGGTAGTTTGACAGAATGAAGGGGTCAGCAGAGGGTTTCTTGAGCAGAGGGTGCAGAAGGGAGTGTGTTAGAGAATTTGGGAAAACTCCAGTGCAACAGGAAAGGTTGCAATGGAAAACAAGACAGCAACTACAAAACAACAACCAAAGACAGTTGTCAATAAAGTCATGGCAATGGAATAAAATCTTTAACACTTTAGGCCAGATTCTCCAAACTTTTTTTTTCGGGAAGTGATGAGATGCATTAGCACATCTCATCACTTGCACCAAAAAAAGAAGCAGCCCAATTAACCAAGGACAACTGAATAAACGCATCTTATATGCACTCATGTAGATGCCAAATCCCCCCATTGCACTTTACATAAATCAGGGACACTTCTGCACATGTAAAAGCACATTCTGAATTCACAAATAGGATGCTCTTTAAAATGCACAGAAATTAGAGTCATCATCCTTTTGGGACCAGGCGCAGGGGAAGGCACAAACCATGAGACTGTAATTTCTGATCCTGTCATGATTTTTTTTATTTAAGTGCAACATCAGTGGATGAAACAGCAGGTGTCACACTCGCTTTTCTAGCCCCCAAACAGGGATTGAAATGCTTCTGTTGTTTTTTTAGCATTTCACAGAGTCTGGATGGGATCTTGTCCTTTATTAGTGTCTGGATGGCAATCCCGACACTAATGTTGGCAAGGGGGCTGGATGTTGCTAATGGTGTTTCATTTATGAAAAATGAAACATACCTTTCGATGCTGCGCAGTGTCGTTGTTTCCAAGTCCGTTTTCTAGTTGATGACCGTCCAGTCATCAACAGAGAAAATGGATTTGGGAGATTACGACGTTGACTAGCACCGAAAGGTACGTTTCTTCTTTTTTTAAATGAAACACTCTTAGGACATGCGTAGGAAACTACATGGGTGCTAAGAGGTGAGGGCGGGGACGGGAAGAAGAAGCAGGAAAGGGAAAGGGGCACTGGACAGCAGCACTCAGGCTGCTCGGTACAAAGGCGTATACTGTCAAATCCAGCACATGCTCTGAGCATCCTGATTGGCCAGTGCCCCTTATAGGGTGAGAATGTGTACCTTAAAAAGTGGTCTGATTCGTCCACAAAGTGTATATATATATATTTTTTTTGTGTGTGTGGCCAATAAGCCTGCTCCCACTCACACGTCCCGGGAGGATAGCTCAGCGGTAATGTGCTCGCCTTGGAAGCAAGACGACACGGAGCAACACAGGTTCGATTCCCGGGTCAGTGCTTAGAAACCTCTGGGTATTATGCGTGTTAAAAATAACCTATCCTATCATGTACCGGAGTGCCTTGTGCAAAACATGTTTCTGTCAACTCAGTGTGGGCACCAGATTGGAGAGGAGATGCACTTAAAATGTTAATGACCCACTACCTGATAACAAATTCCAGAGCCTGGCAAAGACACAGAAATCCATTCACAGCTCATCTACATACTGTTTACCAGTCTCAGATTTCATCTCGAGGATGCTAGTGTGAGCCGTTATTAGAGTAGAGGCACGGGGCTTAGGATTTTGTATTAATCATCGCGTGCACTCAGGAGCATGAATGATTCCAACACTTTCCTTGAATATAACGATTTATTTTCATGTTCATTGAGTTAATTTCCAATTTAATAATGTCTTACCTTTGGATTTTGGAATGAATAAGGTTCACACAGCACGACATGTTTCAGAGGATAAACCCGCCTTTATCAAATGGTGTGACTCAAAAGTTAAACCGCAAGTGTAGAAGACTGGTGTAACAAGAACTGGGTAAGGGGAATTGTCATCACACACAAAGAAGTCCATCCTTATCTTGGACTCATAAAATATGCACTAAATGGACATGCTTGATGTCAAACTTGAAAGCTACATACACAAATATTTGAATATCACGTCGTCGGAAGTGGTCACGACCAATGTAAAATATAGATGCAGGCTTTTTAATAAGTTAATTGTTAAAGTCATAGCCATAAATGAAATACAAAAAAAAAAATGGATATAACTTACTATTTGAACTCACAAGAATGTGATTATCGCATACCATATTACAAATAAAAAGACCAGTTTATTAATTAATTGAGGCCCCATGGAGACTCTGATTGAAGAAAAACTGATTTATGTACCGTCAACTGATCTTTCAACCCTCTTGTTGTCTTGCAAATGTAGAATTTTCCACACAGGCATATCCAAGTTTAAATAACATGGTAAGTTGTACATATGGCATAATCTTTAGGTTTGATCGGTGTGCCTGAAATCGAATGGCCAAGTGAGGCTATATTATGGATGTTACTGAAAGCACGTGTAAGACATGGGGCCTCATTACGAGGTGTGCGGTAATGGATTACCGGCACCGGTAAGGGCACCGGAGCCGGTAATCCCTTACCGCCCCACTACGAGGTCCCTTAGCAAGTCCCTTCCTTAACGCCTGGTTTTACCAGGCTTTATGGAAGGGACCCGTTAAGGGACTTCAGAGCTAATAACGGTTCGACAATTTGCGGTACCGTAATTAGCACCTTCCCCCTTCCCATTGAGCCCTATGGGGGCTGAAATGGGAATGGGGAATGGCTTTTTCAATGGGGACTTCCCGGTCCTGCAAAGGTCAGAATAGACCGGTAAGTCCCCATTGAACGGGACCGGACACGGTACCGGCATTGGAGGTAGTCATGGCGCTAATAGCGCCATGACTACCTCCAACCTCGTAATGAGGCCCATGGTTAAGTTCTGGTTTTAGGTGAAGGTAAGAACCACTGTTTGACTGTAGATCACATGTGATCTGCTTTGATCAAATGAATTCAGACATTCCATTGCTCTTCATGAACAAATCGTAAAGATAATCTAGGAATTTGGAATGTGTTTGTCAGTTTCACTACTCTTAACATTCTGGATGGCAGTGGGTGACCTGTGTATGGAGGTCTAAAGGTCCCATGATGATACCAATGGCTGAAAGAATACTCCAATGCAATGGTTTGATTGTAATTTCTGGCAGAGCTCTAGGGCCATCCATCTCTCTCTCTCATCTATATGCACCAATTCAACCTTAACCCAGGCATCTTTACTCTGCAGGTTAGTATATACAGAAGATTCCTCCCTACTGTTTAGGTTTTGTTTTATACTTGAAGGGAAAGCCTAAAGGTCAATGTTTTATTTAGCTATCCTCCCTGAGGGTGTCCCTAATTTACCCTACACTATCCAGTGTTTAGTTGTTTACAAGTGATAAAGAATTGCTCCTTGCAGCACACTTCCTGATTCAGTCTTCTTCATGCCACACCCGTATACTCCTTTCTCTACCTCTCTGTCTGATGTTCTCCTCTCACTACTCTCCTACTCCCACTTCACTCCACCCTCTTTCAGTCATTCTACTCTGTGTCTTCCACCTCTGTCCCTCCAATGTCTTTCAATCTCTCCTAGTCCAACTTTCAATGTTGCAACTCTCTCCTTCAAAACGAATCCCTCCTCCACTTGACTACTCCTTCAACCCCACTGCTACTACCTTCTCCACACTACTAGACCCTCCTCCACACTGTTACACCCTCGTCCAAACCAATGCTCCCTCCTTTACACCACTGATACTTCCCCCACACTACTGCTACCCTCCACTCCACCTTCTGCTCAAACATCCTCCTTTCACTCAGACACGCATTTCACATTCATTCCCTACACTCCTTCTGCTGAACACTCTTGTCACTCACTCACAAGCACTCATTATGCAGTACTACTTTCAATCACTAATTAATATTTCACCTGCTCCAAAAACCATCCCCAACAATCTGCTGCGACATCCTTCATCGTGCTGGTTTCTTGCTTCTATCCACTGCCTCCTCCTCTGATCTCACATGAGCAACCCCCAATTAAAATGTTCCTGGGTTCTCTTTTATCCGCTTCTCTGTGTCCTCTGGCTGGTTGTATGTGCCTGTCTTTCCTACCCAGGAGGTGTTTGATACAGAAAATATTGTATTAGCCTGTTAAGACCAGTCCCCTTTTCCGCCATGGAATGGTGATGGCCATCCAGGTCACGCATTGTACAAGTTATTGTCCAAATTAATGTTAAGGGGCAGTGCCTGGCATCTCCAAGGTGAGTAATGACTGTGTGTGGGTCTACAATCCTGATTTTAGTCCCTTTGCTGCCCTGTTGTAGCGGCCATCAGTGCTAGTTAGTGGCGCACGGCATGTCTCTCAGCCATGTAAACTCTGCGGTTTTCTCTCTTACTCCTCTATCTCCCTTTGCCAGATCTAGATTTCTGCCACTGGGAACACACGTAGAGTTGGATGTTGGAGGGCTACTATCTCTCTACCGGCTGCAGGTTTGTGGCCCTGGGACAAGGGTAGTGTGGGCTGCTGGAGGCCTTTGCTTTCCCTGACAATTGTTTCCATCAGCCATGTTGTGAGTGCTGTATCTATAAAAAAAGAGAAACAACCTGGTGAGCATTTGGTTTTCAAGGCATGGGATACTACAAATGGATACTGCTCATATACAAAATGGATTTTGGGGAGGAGACAGGAATTGGGGTCAACTTTCAACATCCCTCTCTGGAGTAGGCGTGGGACTGGAATTTCCTCAGTAGGCCTCCCAACCCAGTCTGAGAAGGTTCCCCATGATTTCTTGACAAAGTTAAGTAACTGACTCTGTCACACACACTGGTGACCAACCTGGTTATATGTGTCAAGATGGAGGTAAAGCAAGAAAAAGAGGTATTTATTTATTTATTTTTACATTTGTATAGCGCACATACAGCCCAAGGGCATCTCAGCGCTGTTCATTGTGGATAGCTTAGATACAGAGGAGAAACTTATGCATGTGAGTCATATATAAATGTCAGACAGATCAGTGCAATCATATGAAACATACATTATGACATTTCTGGACATGCAGTGAAGGATCTAACATTGGTTAGTATTGGTCAGTGCTTTATGTAAAGAGAAGTGTTTTCACAGCTTTGCAGAATAGAAGAGAGAGGTGCACAGGTCTAATCTCAGGGGACCTATATTCCTTAGTTCAAGTCCAATTTGCTAGTGTGTAAAATACAGGTATAGGGACATAGGCCTCAGCTGAGTATCTCGATGTCACTCACAGTTCACAGTATGTAGAGTATCCCAGCACACCTTTGTGGCTCGTTTGCTGATGACTCCTCAACCCAGGAGGCACATTTGAGTCTCCTGATGGTTCACTCAGCACACACCTGACAGTAAAGAACTTGTGATTCCCATGTGCCCTTCCCAGAGGATACTTAAAACTGATCAACATCGGGAATTCCTCTCCCCTGTCTGTGTGCCTTCTGGACTGAATGTCTTCTGACCCATCAGCACCCCGGGATGCCTTCCTTGAGGCCGTTATAGGTTCCTCTGGACTGTTCTCCGTTGCACTGGTGCACACCAAGATCTAGGATGCATCTCCCAGCTGGTTATTAATACGCTGTTCTCCTTAGCTTCTCTGGCGTATACAAGGATCTTGGCTATAGCCCCAAACGGGCTAATGAATATGGCTTCTCTCTTACAGGCTTTCCTGGCTCCTGGTAGTATCTGAGCGGTAGCCTCCAGTAGGCTCGTGGAAACCTGCTTCAAGGATCAGTCAGCGTTTCTCAGCCACTGCCTCTCTTGTTTCTTTCTTACGCACTATCCTCCTTCACCAACATTCTGGATCCCTTTACTAACTCACAGATGGGCAGCCTCCTACTGCCTCCTATTACAAGTGTTGGTTTCGTTAAATGACCCAAAAAACTCTGAGATTGGTTAGTTCACGTCCCTTGTTATCCCTGTATTATTGGAATGGTTTTGGGTCCAGATTTATTACTCCCCCATTCATTCCCTCATTCCTTCACATACTATTCCTGTGTCATGGCTTTCCTGGGCTAATTGATTGATTGGCAGGGGAAGCAGTGACAGTGGTATTAAAGGCGCCTGCTACAATTTAGGAGTCAGAGTAGAACCTCTGCGTGGCAGAACGTGCTCTGTAGCTCTGCAAGCCGGCTCCCCAGGTTTCATGTGCTTGGTGACAATGTACTTTTCCCTGAATATGGGATGTGTGGGCATCTGGGAACCGCCTGCCTCTTGGACCTGTGCTAAATGATGCTATGTCTACACGAGCAGGATTGGGAGCTGCCTGCCCGCTACGCTTTGAGTATGATTCAGGCCGAGGTTTGTGAGCTGCTCACTCATTTTTATATGCCTGCAATTTTTTTTATATTTTTGCAATGTGTGGCTCCCCAAATGGTTTGGACTACAACTATCTTTACTTTACTTTATTGCATTTGTACTGTGCAGCAATGAACCCGTGGGCATGATGGCGCGGACGAGACTAGACAACAAGAAACATATATGCGCAGATAAAGCTGGGGGAGAGAACCGAAGATTCAACTGGGCTTTATTCAAAGAGCCATGTTTTTAACTTTCTTTTGAAGGCCTCGAGAGTAGGTTCCAATCTATCATCAGACCTATCCAGCACAGTCAGTGATGCTGGATCATGAGAGGTGTAGCCCAAAACATTTGGATAGTTGCAAGTCACAGGTTGCAGGCCCCTGCCCTAAGTCAATGTCAGATGACATGTCACTGTAGCCATCCGTGAGCTGCTGGCTCACACAATATGATCTTGACCATGGGCTTATTTGTTCCCTGTTGTCTTCTCATGGCCTGGTATATTGCTCCCATTTGGCTAAAAGATCTTCCCTCCCATCCACTGTCATAGCTGCATTGGGGAGCACCTCTCTCTCATGGTGCAGTAACTGCTCCAATGACCACACCATTGGTAGGCCTTCCACAGAGACCGGGAAGAGAGGCACCTTGGTGACACAGTCATGGAGGGAAAAATGAGAACACTCGTTATCTCTATCGCCATGCAGCCTCCTGCCATTCTGTGCCTCCTGATCTCCGTCTCCCCAGCACCTATGGAATCTCCAACCTGGGAAGACATTTACCTGAACCCTCTCTCCAGTGGTGTTTTCTAATTGAGGTCCCTTTTGCTTTGAATGCATTGTCAGGGCACTGATCCTCTTTTCCTGCAATGGAACTCTCCACTTCCTCATCAACCTGTTACCCAGACAAGGCCAACCATTTATTTCTCCACTATCTAGCGTGTGCCACTGCAGCCCAATATCCACATACTGGGGCTCAACCCCAACTCACGGACTGCACCAGCATGTAACTTCAACACAGATCGCAGTGCAGTTCAATGTCTTACCAGCCGTAAGTGTGAAGGGTGGCACCACCATTCACTCAAAGGCACAGTACACAAAATAAGTACACTTAGAACAGCTTGTGTGTGAAGAATGCATGGTGGATAGCGCATGTAGTTTTCCTGATAAAGCCTGAGGTTACTGAGTGTGCATTAAGCAACAGGATTGGTTTCTAAATGTGATCTCTTTTTCTGAAATGTATCAGGGCCTCATTGCAAGTTTAGTGGTATTTCAGTAGTAAATCCACAGAAATACCACCAAAGAGATCTACCAGTACCACCACTTAGCTCGGCGCAATTACTGCAGGTTTGGAAGTGGTAGTATGGCATATTAGTCCCCATTTACAGAGTCTTTGGACTCCATGTGGATTTTGGTAGAATTACCACTGATGGTCATTTTGCCAAAATTGGCATTTTTACCAGAAAATTGGCAGAATTACCTCCAGCATTTTGCTGGAGGTTTTTCCTCCACACCACTGTCAAAACCATAGTTGGGCACTGCTGTAATGTGCCGCCGCATTACCACCATGTTTATTCTCACCACCCAACTTGTAATGAGGCCCATGGTATTGTTTAACTTGGTGGCAACATACTTTGACACAATATGGATCACATGAATAATGTCTGTCTTTGCAGAAAATGGCTTTCCAGGCGTGTTGTGTGGTTTAGGCAGCCATTTTAGTGCTTCAGATTCAAAATGATATTAAAAGGCCATGCATTGCTCGAATTTGGACTCCAGATAGTGTTATTTGAAGCAGGAATTAGCAAAGCTTTTGAGGGAATAGGCTTTAGTTGAGGTGAAGAAGATCGATGGGATTTTTTTTGCAGAAGAGATTGAAAAATGAATGCAGGATTTCATCGAGGGAGCAGAGAAAAATAAAGAAGGATTAAGTTGTTAGAGATGTAGAACATAGAAACATATATATTTTATTGATGGAGAGGTAAAAAACTGAAATAGGTTAGGATAAAAAAGAAAATGTACCAACTGAAAATTAAGGAGTTCATTATTTATTCCTAAATTCAAACAGTGAAATCAATCACTCCACGTTCTGGATAAAGCGAAAGTGTAACATGTGTGGTTACTTGATTTTCCTGCCAAGCCACAAGATGATGGAAAGGAACGAGGATATTGAAAGGATGAAGAGGTATGTTAAAGAGCATTGGGGCCTGTTCACGTGATTTAGGGAGTGAGCTTGGATGACTGAAATTCAACCTTATGAAAATGTTGAGAAACATAATTGTCAATGCATTGTTTAGACATTAAAAAACGTTTTTTTTAACAGGTGGAGGTGAGTGTCTGATACATTGTCCACAGGCTGCAGTGAATGGTGAGCAAGAGGGTGATGGCAGCTAACCAGGTCTCTCCTGTGCAGGAAACATTTATCCCAGGCAGGATTAATGAGGAAATTAGGACCTTATACAGCTTGTTCTATACATCTGAAGATGCAACTGCTTCCTCAGTCCTGCATGAATTTGTGTAAGATTTGAGGTTACATCGACTCCTTGAGAATGACATTGCGATGCGGGCGGAGCCCATCTGCTGTGAAGAGGACCTAGTTAGCCATTGCCAGTTTGAACAGGGGAAGACCCTGTGTTCAGATGGCCTACTTGCAGAGTTTTATAGGGGTTGGGTGATTTGATGATCGACCTATTGCAAAAAATGTTGGTGGATTTGCAAGGCACTCTTCCAGGGTCAATAAGCCATGTCACCATCAAGATAAGGAGAATCCACAGAATCTTAATGCATTGAACATGGGAAATGCATTGGAGACAACAAAATGTAAAGCCTGATCCTTGGAACATTCATCCAAGAGGGATACGTTGAAGGAAACCTGCTTGGGCCTTGTTGTGCGACCTTAGAAGGGAGATGACTTATGGAGGCTGGTTCATCTGGTTCTTGCGTATGAAGGAAATCTCTCTGGCTTGGGATGTCATGAGTTGTCAGGTGAAAAACCAACGTTCGGCATACTGGACACCTGAAATGACGTTCCAGAAGAGCCTGCCAGATGCTGACAAACGTTGAACTTGCAAGCATGCCACTGGAAGTTCACTACATATGCTGTGGAACTGTGGGAAGGAACAGACCTTGTGGGAGGAAATGAGCTCAGAGATCAAAGACATTCTCAGCTCCCAAATGCTGAAACATTGTGAAATGTTCATCCTGGGATCTGTGCGAGGTCAAAATAAGAGGCGGACACAAAGTGGTAGTGTTTTTAACATCAGACTTCTTTATTAAAAGAAAAGCATTGAATAAAGGCTTCTCTGTACCTATCCTAAAGAGAGTTTCCCTACCTAGGAAACTAAAACTAAAGATAAACTGCCCCTTTCTTAGTGTGACCTCACACTAGAAAAAGTGTAATGAAAATTGTCTCTGATCTAGGTTTAGCCAAAAAAGTTCAAATTTGAAGCAAATAGATACATTCAACAAAAAGGGTTTCTTCCAAAAAGGCTCCATTGGATCCATAGAATGGTTCCCTTCCTCTGGATTCTTTCAGGAATGTGGGTGAACTTGTCTTTTCCAAACAGGGTTCTCTTAAAAATAGTATGAATGTCTGTTCCACATAACAAATTCTCAAGGCTGGTAAAAGCATCCCGTTTATGTATGTACGTATGTATGTATGTATGTACGTATTTATGTATTTGTTTATTTAATTAATTCATTATTAAATTGTTTGGCTGTAGAAACAACTTTTCAATTTAAAACAATTCACATCATTCAATTTAACAGGTGTATAAAAGGATCTAAGGTATACATTACAATTCAAACAAAATATAAAACATACTGAGGCCGATTCATGGAATTAATGTGCGCTGAAATTTTCAGCGCAAGCGTGCTAAAGCATGCAAATCGCAGTGCCAGTGCGAAAATCGCAGCGAAACCCGCGCACAGCGATTAATGGAAGTCCGTGCGCGTGTAAATCCCAGGATGTGCGCCAAAATTCTGCATGGCGCACGCTGGCGCACACGTCTCCAAACAGTGTTCGCTACGCGCACAGCGAAATCGCACATAGTGCGGTGCACACAACAAAAGTAGGAGGAACAGGGGGCGTGACATGCGGAATGGGGAACAACTCGTGAAAATGTGGGCGTCACGGGGGAAGTACAGGAGGCAAATGCATGGAACGCCCACACGCACGTTCAAAACATGTATTCATGGAATCGAACGGGGCTAAGGCGTGCGCCAAAAAAGACACGCTAATCAGGAAAACGTACACCAGCAGGAAGCAGGCGTACGTGGACCTGCGCAGCATAAAAGTGCGGGCAAACAACAAACAAGCACAGACGCCGGGATGAATATACCGTTCCTAGCAGCAGTGGTCGTGGGATACCGCAGGAGGAGGAGGAGGATAGTCAGGCCCAGAATTTTTACACCCAGAACCAGCCTTTTTGGGATGCCTGATGACCAGGTGTATGGGAGGTACAGGTTTCCACCTCACATAATACTCGACCTGGTCAGTGAGTGGGAGGATGACCTCACATCACCCACCCTGTGCTCCCAAGCACTCAGCCCCCTGCATAAGGTCCTCACTGTACTGCACTTCTTGGCCACTGGATCAATTCAGCGGACAAGTGCCATAGTTGGGGGGGTGTCACAGGCCACGCAGTCATGCTGCCTACACCAGGTCTTGGCCATCATGACTGCACGCCCATCAGTCCGCAGGCACATATACCTGCCCAGAACACCTGCAGAAAGGCAGGCTGTCGTCCAGGATTTTTACGGGGTGGCACACTTCCCCAAAGTGCTAGGTGCCATTGACTGCACCCATGTGGCTCTACATCCACCCAGGGCATCTGAGCACATCTATAGAAACCACAAGCACTGGCATTCCATCAACGTCCAGGTAGTATGTGATGCCAAGGGAATCATCACCTCAGTATATGCCAACTATCCAGGGTCCACCCACGACAGTTGTATTTACAGAATGTCAACGCTAAACCGGGACCTAGAAGCTGGGCGGCATGGCGATACATGGCTGCTCGGTGAGTATAAATGCCACAGCACATGCATGCATGTCAGATACTGAGTAATGTCACAACCCCACTAATGATACCCATCATCACCTCCCCAGGGGACAGTGCCTACCCTCTGAGCACCCACATGATGACGCCAATTCGGAACCCCACCACGCCACCCAAGGTAAGATACAACACAGCCCACATTGCAACCCGAGGCATAGTGGAGCGCACATTCGGAGTGCTCAAGTCACGCATTCGCTCCCTTGACCGTTCTGGCGGCCAGCTGTTATACGCTCCCCCAGTAGTGTGCAGGATCATAGTGGCAGCATGTTTCCTGCATAACGTTGCAACACGCCGGGGTCTGCCCGTGGACATGGTGGTGCCCCCACATCCCCAACCACATGCACGGCCGCTGCGCATGGGAGGGGAAAGGGCACGGGGTGAGGCAGCCCGTATGCAGCTGGTGGCTTATTACTTTACCTAAAATCACACCCCTGTGGAGTGCACACAGCCCTGGCACATACCAGCTGACAATCAATGATGATGACATAAGGGACAGTCAACTGTCACAACCATACCAGCCTGAGATAGGTCACCTGGAAGTGTTACATTGTGTGCATCCCTACCTACACAAACACCACCAATGCTGTGTCATCAAAAGACACACTTCTATGCTGCTAAAATCATTAACCCCTTGCAAAATACAACATGACAACAGTGTCATTTCACCCAACCCCTCCCCAGCACCGCCACCCAACACACCATGGCATGTCATGCTATGTGAGAGCAAACAAAGCAATCCCCAAAACATGACACAAGTGTCAAAGTACAGTGTCCCTAATAGAAACTGCCCACACACAATATGCTCCCAGTAATGTAGAACTAACAACACACATGACCAAATACTTACCAACAATACAATGCAGCTACACAACCTCAAACATAGCATAAACATGACAGTACTAAGTTAAAATAGTGGTAGTCTTACAACATGATTATGCCAGCACATCGGCCACTTCCAACTGTACAGTGTACTGCTTAAAACATGAACTCCATCTCCAAAGTAGACGGCCTTGTGAAGACATGAGGAATTAACCTGCAAATTAGGAGAAAGACATGGATAATAATAATAATTTAATAATAGTAGTATGCACAAGCACATAGCAATACAGCATGCAGTATACAATTCAACAACAATATCCACTAGGAATGTATACACAGTATTGACTACAGACTGCCCACACAGCTCATGGGAGTCCTACGTCACTGTGTAAGTCACTGTCACTTGGGCACACCCTTTGCAAGCCCATGGAAACGGGAAGCAGGAGGGGTGTGTCTCTCACGAACCCAAGCATCTAACCCAAACTCAGGACAAGCCTGCATGTGCCCAGCCAGAATACAGTGGATGGCCATGGGAGCCACACAAGGCAACACACTGTAAAAAAAAAAAAAAATCAAAAATCAAAAATGGCCATGTGGAGGCTGGGGGGGAAGCCACCCAGGAGGTCCGAGGACAGGGTGCGCACCAACAGCCACCTGTGCGCATATTTGGAAAAGAAACACCTCCATGGGCTCATGGCCTGCATGGCTATGCCATTGTGGGAGAACTGCTGCTGTCGCTCTCATCACCCTCTGCTGCCACAGGAGCTGGTGCTGCCACAGGAGGTGGTGCTGCCACAGGAGGTGGTGGTGCTATGGGAGGCAGCCCATGCAAAGCCCTGGTATGGTCCTCCATGGCAGCAAGCATGCGGGTGTGGAAGGTCTCGTTCTGGAGGATTATAGTGCGGAGATCCCCATGCAACACCTGACGTGATGCCCGGATCTCCTCCCGAGTGCCTGCATCTCAGCTGAGAGCGAACGTGTGAGCCGCTCCAGCTGCTGTTCTGTCCTCAAGTTAGTGGAAGCCTCAAGGCCAACAAGAGTCTCCCTGAGGTGATGGAGTTCTACCCTCAGGGCTTCCCTGTGGCCCTGGGACTCTATTGATATTGATTGGCGTAGAGTCTCCAGTGCCGCCCGTCTGTCCTTGTTGGACGCCAACATGTCCTCCCTGTGTGATTGGCAAATGGAGTCTGTTGCCTGCTGTAGTTGCTCCATCTGCCTTTCAGGGGGGACAATGGAAGTGGCCACCCTCTCCATTGCTTCAGCCATCATCTCAATTGATGCTGCCTGTTGGCTTGCCATATCATACATGGATTGTTCTCATACAGTATTGCCTGGTGGAGTACGGCCACCGCGTCGGCAGGCAACACACCTGTTTGGGGCAAGGAGATCTGCGCCTTGCTGTGCCGGCACTGCCTGAGGCTGCACGATTGCATTCCCCCTCTGATCTGCTGGCCCAGGAACAGGATCAGATGTTGTGAAGTGTGACCCTGCATCCGTAACCGCCAAAGGCGGACTTACCAACACTGACATCCCCATAGAGGGCTCTACCCCTGTTGCAGGTGGGTTGGACAGAACAGAATCCCTGCCAGAAACACTTACCTGCGATGCCACATAGGTCTCATCATCCGAAGATTGGGTTCTCACCCACCACCACACCACGTCCCCCACTGGTGCCCTTTCGTGCCTGAGATTCCTCCTGGGTCTGCACCATCTCCTCAACCTCAACAGCATCAAGTGTGTCATCCCCTGCAAAAACATGAAAGACAAAAAATGGAAACAGGCATTAGCACCATAGCACACAAATAGGCCTGACAAGCTACCGAAAAAGTACATGATTTACACATGTCCCACATGACTATGAACCTCCCATGCATGCACTGTCACTGAGTTGGAAGGGAGGCAAAAGGCAGACACTGATGACACCAAGATGGAAGAGCAACACATTTGCTGCAAGCGGGGTAGCACTGCCATCACACATTGGCCTGTGAGTGGCATGTCCAATACCCATACATGACACATGCCATCACACAGATGGCATGTACCATAGCCATGGTACATTCCACAAGTACATCTATATGTCAGTGAATGAATACTGTCAGCCATCCATGTGAGATGGACATGATGAGATGAAAAATGGTACATAGTGTGACAAAATAGGCATGTGCCACATACTGCAACACATCCAGTTTACAAAAATACAGTGATTGCAGGCCGATGTACACATCAATGGTTGTGCACTTCAACATGACAGGAAAGAACTATGATGTTCCACATTCAAACAGGCCCCAAAAATTCCTGTGAGCAGGCCAGTACTCAATTAGCCTGAATGGTCAAATCATTCACCTAACACGGTAACACATGTGGGCCAATGTGGGGTTCATCAATGACAGAAGCATGTCACTAATGTGACAATAGGGCTGAGGAATGCGTAGCAAAAGTGGGAGAATTGAAACAATCAAACTGAACGAACACTGAAAAATACAAACAATGTGGTTGCAAGATGCCACTTAAAGGGCAACTGCCGTAATGTTGTGCAAAATTACTAATGTGGGCAGAAGGGATACTGTCACACCCAAATCCGAGGCTGCTGAATGTTTTGGATGAAGCACATGGGTGACCCATACCACTCAGGCACACACACCCTCACCTGGCACTCAATCAGAACCCGTCACCCAAACAACATACACATGCATTACACACACATGCATGGGCACTCACCAGACAATGCATCATAATCAGGTAGTCCTCCCACACCTTGGATCTGTTCCTCTGTGACGAAGGCCCCAGCAACAGACTCATGTTCAGTGAGTTTGTTGTCCTCTTGTGGAGACCCACCGCCAGTCACCAGAGTAGCGGCATGATTTGAGGCCAGCTTGTTCTTTGCTCTGCGTTTCAGGTCATTCCACCGCTTGTAGCAATCATAGGCTGTGCGCCTCACAAATCCAAGGGCACTTATGCGGTCGGCAATGGTCTGCCAGTGTGTCTTACGTTGACCAGGTGTGGTCTTGCACCCTGCAGTCACCAGCATTTTGTGGCTATGTGCCGACATATAGACCACAAGTGCATCAAGTTCCGGATCATTAAAGCATGGCTTCCTTGAGGTGCCGGAGTGTGTAGCCATGTCTGGGGTCTCAGCCTGTCGTGCCAGAGCACCCTTCTTCCTCTTCTTTAAAGGTGGAGCAGAGCCAGAGTGGTTTACGCCGCTCTGGTCAGTAGGGGCAGAATCACCGGTGGACTGGGTAGTAGGAGTGTGGGAAAGCACAATGACCATAGGTCTTGATGCAGGCATTGGTTGCAGGGTAATGTTGGCAGGAGGAACGTCAGTTTGATGGACCGGGACTGACACTGTCCTGGCTGGGAGAGTCAGAGCTAGGGTGGATGGAGCTGCAGCTGCCCCTGCAGCCTCCCCAACCTGCATACTTGGGGCAGCAGATGACATAGCTGCCCCGGATCCACGTGTATTGGTGACAACAACTTGCACCGCCACACGTGACCTAGACTTGCTGACCTGGAAGTCAGCCAGGGAGTCATCCTGTGCCAGGTCAGGTGTACAATGGGCTGGTCCAACAGGGACTGAGCTTGGATGGTGTCAGCCACGTTTCCCTCAACCATGGGGGGGGGATGGGTGTCCCTGATTGTTCCTCCACACATGGGGGTATAGGGGCACCCTACAAATCCCGGCCACGTCCCCTACCACACCCACCACGCCCACCTTTTGAGGGTCGGCCACCTTTGCCTCCCTTACCGCTTGGTCGGCTCCCAACCATGGCACTGATGTTATTGTGCGTATGGGAGTTGCAGTAAACTATTGTCCTGGGCAATTAGGGGTCAAAGGGGTAGGATACCAGATGGAATTCGTACCCTAGTGCTCTAACAAGGCTGTCTGTGACCCCTGGGGGAAGATGACGGTACACGCAACGCACAGGCAGCCCAAAATCAAAAATTAACGTGCACTCAACCCCTCGTAGACCACGTGCGTGAAAAAATGAACCCGCACTATGCTGTGGCACCCAGAAACACAAAAATAAGCGTACGCGTAATACATACAGCCTACAATGACATCTGAAGGGGAACGCGACACACGGGGCAAGCACAGTTGCTAAGTACGTGCGGAACTCACCGTCTGCCTGGAAAAAGAACGTGAAAAATACGCACATGTGCGCGTTGGCAACACCCCTGCCAAAAGAAGAATTGTGTGCTGTCTGAGGAGACAGGGCAAAAGGAGAAGTGAACTCTGTTTGAGGAAACAGGCCCAACAAAAAATCAGAAAAGAGCTGTCAGAGGTAATAGAGAGTACGAACTAGAAACGCTGTGAAGTAATCGCGTGTGAACCGACAAGAAGTACAGATTTCACCCACTCGCTCTCCATGAAAAGCACGTGGAAAGAAATGGCATCCTACACGTAGCTTTTAAACCGGCCCACACGTACACGTCAGATACGCGTGTACGCGGGTGCTTTCCTCCAATTACACGCGATGACACTCGGACGTGCAGTTTTTCCACGTGTGCTCTGTCATCACGTGCTATGAGGGAAATGCCCACGCGCGTAATGTAACTTACGCGGTTACGCGCTAAGGGCCTTTGGTCCAATGGAATCACGTGCGTGCGCTGACGCACTTATGCGCAAAGACCCTTTCCTCGAATTAGACGCTGACGTACAAGATTTTCACATGCCAAATCACTCCGTATCAAGCTGGCCACGCGAAAACACACGGAAGACCACGCTCCTGCCCAGAAGGCCAAATTACTGCCCCCCAGAACCCTGAGCACGCTCCCACCTGCCATCTGCTGCTGCCTGACTGCCTGCTGCCCACGTGCCCTGCCATTTGCTGCCTGCACGTCAGCCAGGGGTGTAGTTGCTGTGACCACCCCTGCTGGAAACGAAGACTCCCGACTGGGATTCCATCGCTCCAAAGCCCAGCCCCAGGACCCAGTTGCCCACCCACTCCTGCCTCTGGGGTTGCCATGTCCAGCTCTACACCATCTGGCAGCACTGGCAACCTCCAGCCAGAGAGGCACAGGGGCACCAGCTTCACTGCCACCGAAGTTGGTGTCCTGGTGGAGCAAATCCTGGGGCAGTATGATGCCCTCTTTGGAAGTTCACGCGCCGATAAGGAAGGACAGACCAGGATCTGGATGGACATCGTGACTGCCATCAACGCGGAGGGGGTGGCAGTCCGCGATTTACAACATGTCAAGAAGCTCTGGGAGGACTTCAGGTCCAGGACCCTCAACAAGGCCCGGCACCTCGCTAAGGCAGCGGATGCCAAGGGGCACCAGCGCCAGCTGTCAGACCATCAAATGAGGGTCCTGGAACGCATATGCCCAGCGCTCTACTTCCAGATCCTTGAGAGGCAGACCCGTCTGGAGTTGAGCGGTAAGTGTACATGCATGTTGATGGTATGCTGAGTGTGTCGTGTTGTGCCAGTAGTGTGCAGGTTGCACATGTGTTATGTAGGGCCATGTAGGGATGTGTATGAACATGGGCGTGTGGCTGCCACATGTGAATCCTCTCAGGTGTGAGACACATTGATGGTGTATGTGTTGGTAAGCATGCTGGGCATATGCAGGTGTGGGAGCACACAGGTTTCAATCTCTCCGTATGTACATTGGCATGGTTGTGGCACGGATGGTGGTTCATAATTCATGTATCTGCACTGTGTACATCTGCATGTATGTGTATTTGACAAGTGTGCAAATGTGATGCATCATGGATGCACGTGACACTGATATGGAGAAGGATGAATGACAGATGTGACATGTATGGTGATCTCTTCACTGAAACAGTTGCAGGAGATGTAGACATGCATGTAAGTGTGGTGGCGTGTGTGCATGTCTAGTGCACTCCCTGTTTTCATGTGATGTCTGGCTCACCTTTGGATGCTCATGCTGTTGTATTACGGGGTTCGCGGGAAGTCTCACACGCCATTTCAGCAGGGTACGTGTATAACTGGGGTTCGCGGGAAGTCTCACACGCCATTTCAGCAGGGTACGTGTATTTCGGGGGTGCAGGGGAGTCCTACACGTGAATTGGCAGTGTGGATCCTCCCAGGTGTTCCCTCTACACCCCCACGGACCCTGCAGGCAGCTCACACCACAGGGGACTACCCTGCACCCCTGGTCATGTCCCGCAGGCAACCCATCCACCATGGGCATGCCCCCCAGCCAAGCCACATGTCACCTTGCACTACTGATCAACAACGCATGACCCCCTGCACCCCCACCCCCCAGCACTGAGGGGCACCTGCCAGCAGGCCCCCACTCATGTCCCACTCATGTCCCCGAGCACCCTCACCCCCCAGCAGTGCAGGGCCCCTGGCAGCAGACCCCCACTCATGTCCCCTTGCACCCCCACCCCCCAGCAGTCAGGGGCACCAGCCAGCAGGCCCCCACTCATGTCCCCTTGCACCCCCACGCCACAGCAGTGCAAGGCACCTGCCAGCAGGCCCCCACGCATGTCCCCTTGCACCCCCACCCCCAGCAGTGCAAGGCACCTGCCAGCAGGCCCCCACTCATGTCCCCCAGCACCACCACCCCCCAGCAGTGCAGGGCACCTGTCAGCAGGCCCCCACTCATGTCCCCTTGCACCCCCACCCCCCAGCAGTGCAGGGCACCTGCCAGCAGGCCCCCACTCATGTCCCACTCATGTCCCCCCAACCCCCAACCCCCAGCAGTGCAGGGCACCTGCCAGCAGGCCCCCACTCATGTCCCACTCATGTCCCCCTGCACCCCCACCCCTCAGCAGTGAAATGCTGATCTCATGACACAAACCAAAATTCAGCTATGTACATCAACACATGTCCGTCACACACATACACTGGTTGGCATTGCTTGTGGAAACCCACATTTTGACATGCATCAACCCAATGAGCGAATCCCACACATAGAACTAAAAAATGAAAATGTATTATGTACATGGAATCAAAAATGAAATGAAAGCATACCAAAATATGAAACATGAAATGAAAAGCATGTGAAAAAGATGATTGAATGAAAATGATAACCAATCCAAAAAAATTTGAAAGAAAAACAGTCCAAAGTCACCCTCCAACAACGCAAATCCAAAGGAAATGTCAAAAAAAATCTCCATTGCTTCATGTTCATAATACATCAAATAGGAGAAATCAATCCATAGTCCAACTATTTACAATCCGTTGTCCGGAAAAAATAAATCCATTGCTCCATGTCCATAATGCAAAGCAAAAAAAAAAAGGAATACATGATGAAACTATATACAATCCATTGTCCAAAGATGTAAAGGGTCCATGATCCCAACCAAAAAAATGAAACCTACCTACCTAACTACCTAAAAATATAACTATATACAAATTTGGGTGGCATTGTCCATTGACCACAAATAAAAGGAAACCTAACTCTAAAAACTATTTACAAGGGCAACGGGCAAGTCTGACGGCTTGCTTTTGGATGTCCCGGGCAAGGGTATCATCGAACTCCTGCTCAATGTCCTGGAGGCGGTCCTCTTCCATGGCCCGAGGGTTCGCAGGGACGACGACATGTTCTCCTCCAACTCCCTGCAAATTGCCTCGAGGCACTCGGCCCGCCTCAGGGCCCTCCGCATGGAGTTCTCCGCCCTGACCATCGTGAGCCGTGCCTCTTCTGCCTGCTGCCGCTCCGCATCTATAGCATGGCCTAACCGCTGCCACACGGAAGACACTTCCAGTCCTGGGTCTTCCTGCCCTCTGGCCGATGCCTGCCCCTCCAATGTTGATGGCCCTGAGCCATCATTGCTCCTACCTAGAGCCTGCTCCTGCTGTCCATGTGCCGTGTCTGATGGTACCTGTACATCCTGCATCAGCTGGTCTCCAGTTGTGGTGTCCACCCCTGCTGGGCCACCGACTCCCGACGCGGCAGGGATGTGAGCTCCACCAAGCTGGCTGTGTTGGTCGGGCCAGGTCCACAGGGGGCCCTGGTGGAATCTGGGCCGGAAGACGGTGTGGAGAATGACTGGCGCAAAGTCTCCACAGAGGAGGAGAGGTCCGCCAGAGTGCGCGGCACATGTAGGGACCCACCAACCAGGACGGAGCCCATACATTCGTGGGACTCCTCGTCCGCAGGTAGTGGAGAGGCAGATGACATGGCACTCTCCCCTACCTGCGGATGGGCCTGCTGGTGCATGGTGGTGCAGTCACGGTCAGGGACAGCGACATGCACAGGCCCCTCCGCGGTGACCTGTGCTGCCTCCTGACCCTAGCCCTGGACTGCACCACTTGCACCAGTGGTACTACCCCCACCAGGCCCCATGTGTGGCTCAGTAGCGGGCTCCTCCTCCTCTGTGGAGACCACCAACCTGGATGTCTCCACACCGTCTTCCGCCATTGGAAGCCCCTGTGGGGGCTCACCCGGCCCTTCCGCCACTGCCGTTCTGGCAGACGCAGCACCAGCCCCCTCGGTCCCAGATGATGGTAATTCCTGGGAGGGTGGCTGGGCCATGCGTCGCCGCCCAGTGGAGGCATCCCCGCTGCTTGGCTCCACAGCGCCATCTCCCCCCTCTTCTTCACTTGACGCTGCGTAGAGGGAGACATAAAACACAAGCATCAGGGTACAGTACAAAATACCCTAGACAGGAAGCAATAAAACATGAGTGGCACTGTCAAATGTCACTTCCATCCTGTCATTCCACAACACTTGGGTGAATGCACACAACACACATGTAGAAACAGTCCTGGCACCTGCAATCAACATGAACATCCATGTAGAAGGGCCCCTGTAAACCAAGATGTTGCCTTCAAAGTCACATGCAGCAATGGCGTTTCAAAGTCACACACACACTTCTCTGGCACACACACACACACATGTGCACCATACATGTACATGACATCAGCACCCATTCCTCACCCGCCCTTCATGTCCAGGAACAGAGACAGCCATGCTTTAATGTGTGCATTCCGCATAGCGCTCCCCATGTTGCATTAAAACACGTGCACCAACCATGTGGTTCACACATAACTGGTCTCACATGCATGACCATGATGTCCCTGCACACACACATCCATACATGGCCTATGTCACACATACAGGCAAGCATCAGACTACCAGCACACTGCAACATGTCCTGTCTCACACAGCAATGCTTTGCCACTTACCGTTCAACTCCGGACGGGTCTGCCTCCGAAGGATCTGGGCGTGGAGCGCTGGGCCTACGCATTCCAGGACCCTCATCTGGATGTTACTCATGCGTGCCCAGCCCACCTCCGCGAGGTGCCGGGCCTTGTGGAGGGTCCTGGACCTGAAGTCCTCCCAGCGCTTCTTGACGTACTTGATGTCGCGGATTGCCACCCCCTCCACGTTGATGGCAAACACTACATCGTCCCAGATCCTCTCCCATCCTTCCTTGTTGGCGCGTGATGTTCCGAAGAGGACATCATAATGCCCCAGGACATGCTCCACCAGGACACCAACTTCGGTGGCAGTGAAGCTGGTGGCCCTCTACCTCTCTGGGTGGGGGTTGCCAGTGGTGCCAGATGGAGATGTGCCCGACATGGCAACCCCAGAGGCAGGAGTGGGTGGGCAACTGGGTCCTGGGGCTGGGCTGTGGAGCGATGGTATCCCAGTCGGGAGTCTTCTGTTCCAGCAGGGGTGGACACAGCAACTGGACCCCTGCAGATGGCTGATGTGCAGGCGCCAAATAGCAGGGCACCTGGGCAGCAGTCAGGCAGCAGCAGATGGCAGGTGGGAGCGTGCTCGGGGCTCTGGGGGGCAGGAAAATGGCGTTCAGGGCAGGAGCGTGGTCTTCCATGTGTGCATGCGTGGCCAGCTTGATACAGAGTGATTTGGCACGTGAAAAAATTGCACGTCAGCGTGTAATTCGAGGAAAGGCCCTTAGCGCGTAAGCGGTCAGCACACGTACGTGATTTCATTGGACCAAAGGCCCTTAGCGCATAAGCACGTCTGTGACGTATCGCGCACGGGCGTTGCCCTTTCGCGTGTAAAACTTCATGCGAACTCCATGAATACACATACCCCACTCGCACAGGCCCTTTCACATGTAAAACTTCGCGCGCACCCCAGTAATACACGTACCCCACTCAAACAGGCCCTTTCATGTGTGAAACTTCACGCGAACCCCAGTTATACACGTACCCCACTCGCACAGGCCCTTTCGCTTGTGAAACTTCATGCGAACCCCAGTTATACACGTACCCCGCTCACACAGGGCCCTTTCACGTGTGAAACTTCCCGCGAACCCCGTAATACACGTACCCTGCTGTAATCGCGTGTGAGACTTCCCGCGAACCCCAGTTATACACGTACCCATTCGCACAGGGCCCTTTCGCATGTGAAACTTCCCGTGAACCCCGTAATACACGTACCCTGCTGTAATCGCGTGTGAAACTTCCAGCGAACCCCAGTTATACACGTACCCCACTCGCACAGGCCCTTTCGCATGTGAAACTTCACGCGAACCCCAGTTATACACGTTCCCGGCTTGGCGTTTGCTGTTTGGCAGCCCTGTAAACTGGTCCAGGGTTAGTGCAGTCCTTTGCGCTGGATTGGGGATTTTGATGGCTTTTCCTTGCGCTAGGAGCGTTCGTTCTTGGGGGCGTAACTGGCGCTGCTGCAGGGTTGCTGCACCACTCTGCGCCACAGCTGGTTTTGGAGGCTAAAATCCATGAATACGCAGTGCGCGGAAATCGATTTTAGCGCACGCGGCTGGCGCAGACATTCGCACACGCACACTGTGCTCCAGCCGCGTGCACCACTTTTGTGCAAAATTCTCTGAATTACCCCGAAAATCGTGTGTAATACAGATAAGAAGATTGCAATTAAAGTAATGTATTCTGATATACAGAACTATATCAGCTCGCATTCTGGTTCTGCTTCAAATCTAATTCATTTAGAAATCCAATAGTAGCTAATTGGACGGACATACGTCTAGCACCAATTATAAGCAGCCATAGTTCTTCGATCTCAGTTGTTGTATGAAAGTTAAAACAGTGTGCAAAATATTTACAGCGTAATGCATGCAATGCAGGACAGTAAGCAACAACATGCCTCAGAGTTTCTGTGAAAGCATCCCGTTTATACACCAAAGACTTTAAGAATGGCAAAAAGTGTCTCTTCCACACAATACCCTGTAAGGATTGCAAAAGTGTGTCTTTTATATAGCAACTTCTAAAGGGTTTGCAAAAGTGTCTATTTTATACGATAAACGGTTCAAGGATGGCAAAAATTGTCTCTACCACACAATTGGCCTCATTACGGGTCAAGCAGTAACCCTGCTGGTGCTACCGATGTGTTTTTGCCAGACTTGTAAAATATTACTGGCGCCTGACTTCCCGGTGCCACCGGACTATTACAAGTCCGGCGACTAGGAAGTGAAGTGCCTGTAATTTTGTTAATCCCTATTTCCCTATTCCCATAGAGTAGGACTCTATTTGAGTGGGGACATGGAGGCACCGGCACCGTTGTTAACAGTGCTGGTGCTTCCATGACGGCTTTGCCTACCGTGATCTCTGTGCCCAGCAGTGTCAGGCCTGTCGGGCACAGCGACTCTGGCAGGCAAACCTGTAGTTTGCTGTTCCGGAAGCAAGGGTGGCGGTGACCTTACTGGCACCCTTATTTCCAGACCGGCAAACTCGGCATGAGGCCCAATATCTTTTAAGGATGGCAAAAGTGTCTATTTTATACCATAAATGTGTCAATGATCCCTTCCTGATATACCCCCATACTATGAATCCTTCAGTAGATTTCTTAGATCCCCTGGTGTACTCTGCTGGCAGGTATCACTTCCTCAAAGGCTCACAGCCCAATTAACTCTGTTTACCAGGACTTTTTAATGTTCTTTCAATATTTCATGTAGCACAGTTGTACTCCTGCAGTGTCTATACTCTATACTCTTTAGATACTGATTGTTCCAATTTTCCCAATATTGACATTTCATATATGGAGACTTGTTCAAGTTATAGCTTCTAACTTTTTCACCAATGTTCATTTGCTTATGGCAATACTTGTTTCAGCTTTCCCCATATTGGCATTTCAGATTTGGAGACTTGTACACATTCCTGCATTCAACTGCTTCATTAACATTCATCTGTTTCTTTGAGCCTTTCCTTCAACTTTCCCCACGTTTCATGCATGAGGATTTGTGCAAATTCTGTATTCCTGCTTTACTCAGTATTCAAAATGAACTTTTAATTGTTTCTGTGCCTGTTGGTACACCCTGGGGTTCCCACTATCATTGGGCCAACTCACTGCTGTTTTCTGACCCGTGGCATACTGCTGAGGTGAAGTCCTCACTCAAGAATGGCGTTTCCCGCTTTGCAGACCCTCTCTTAGCTTCCTCGCTGGCTCTGCTTTCACTCACCAGTGAAGTTGCTGTTTCATGGCACAACCATTCTCTGGACAGCGTCGCTGCTGCTGCCGGTTCTGGATTGGTTCATCCCTCTTGCCTGCCATGCTTACCTGGGTCTCTCTCCACTCTGGTAAGGAAGGCTGACAAGCAGCAGCTTGAAGGCCACTGCTATCTGCTGCATGGTTTGTTCCTGTGCATCTGCTTTCTCTCGCAGTTCTGCTTCCCACCTTGCCCGCTCTGCTGCTCTGATCGCCGACTTGAAAGGGCAAGCCATTTTTAAAGGTCCTCCATATCTTATCTCCACCATAACAACTAGCCTGTGTGTTATACTTGAGGTTTCTTTCAATACCTACAAACTCCTTCTTTCTCTTCCTCATCTCAATACCTGAGGCACTGTGGGAGTTGTAGTCCATAGGATTGTTGTCAAGAACAAAATCATCAAAGTAACAGGATACTGACTGTGAATTATGTGTGTTTGAGGGGTAAATGTTATTCTACTCATACTTTTTTGCATGAAGGGTTTTTTGGGTCCTATAAGGGGGGATTTATAAAATGACAACATCCATTAAGGATCCAGGAACTATGTGGTCTTCCTAATTTACAAGAGAAGGATACTGCGTCTCCCCTGATAGAGCCACCACTTTTCCTCTGACAGTCATCTCCTCCTGTGTTATCCTCCATGATAAAACCATCCCCAGGGTCAGGATCAGGCAGTGGCTGTCTTGCCCTGGCCACATGGGAGGAAATAGTTGGCTGGTGATCCGTTATGACTCCACCGGATTCACCACAGGTCAGAAGAGGATCTGATACCTCACGGCAAGAGGGTGTGCTCAAGAGGATGATGATGTTGGTGATGATGATGATGCTGCCTGAAAGCTAGTTTTGCATGTTTGGACATCTCTGCTCTTCAAGATTGGAAAGCAGATGTAAGAAACACTTGTTTGATGAAGACGAACATGCTCCCAAATAAAGGGATTGAGGGATTTTTTCTCTATTGAGAGTTAAGGAAAATGTTGTGTCGCAAAAATGTTGACTGTATTGACCAATGTTTATGTAAAGAACAGTTACACTCTATCAGACATGGCTATCCTTATAGAAAATATCCTGACAGGATGTTGTATGGTGTGCTCACAAATAGTCTGGTAGATGCCTATGTTGAACCTAATACGATTTCAAGACCTGGTATAGTATTCAAATCTGTTTTAATATGTGCATCTTTGGTAATAGGCATGATGGTTTTATGATATTAAGTGATGTTCCTATCTTTACAGATTAAGCCACCTGCCAGCCAGTGAAGAATTATTTTCTTATGTGGTCACAATTTTGGTAAAAGTTGAAGATCAGATTTGAATTTATACCATTTTTACCTCAAGTAAAGAACAGAAAGAAATTTAACAGGCCATTTGTTTTGACTACTACTAATCTTGAATTACATAACTGTGTATCCCATTGTTTGGCACATTGCGAAGAATAACATCACATCACACAATAGTTGCAATTGTGTTTGCAGGGAGGAGATTGCATTTAGTGGCTGTAATTCAGAACCAATCCTTTTAAAGCTAGAAAAAATTCCAGCAAAGCAAAAGTCTAATATTTCTGGGACATAGATGTGTGTATTGTGGGGCTTTCATTGCGAGTATAGCCTTTTTGTAGTGTGACAGATTTCCATGCCTGACACTGGAAACCTTAAGGGTATTAACCAAGGAGGTGGGCACCTTGAAAAGCTAGTTTGTAAGGAATCAGTGGTGTGGCGGGGCAAGGAGGGAAGTCTGAGAAGGCTCCACTAGTCACACTCCCTTCGTTACCAGGGAACAATGATATGGGAAAAACAAACAGCACCCCTCCCCAAGTGAAATAACATAATGTTTTAATTGTCAGACCTAAATCTCTGAGAAGACAAATCAATACACTATATCATTGAGACTCATTTAAACACACACAATGTTCACATTTGTTTGTAAACCTCTACTGCTGACACAACAAAAGGTGGGGTACAATAACGGTTTTAGTTTAATATGACAATCATTTAAAGTTGAACTGAATCTGGATTTTAATACTTGCTTTTCCAATATGTCTGTCTGCCAATTTCTCCTGTTCCCTACCATGGATATGTCATGTATCAACAAATATTCTTTGAATGTAAATGTTAACATACAAATCAAACAATTGTATTTTATTTCACTATTGTTTACTTATCAGCCTTGAGAAAGACCTTGGGCCTCATTACGACCCTGGCGCTAAGTGGTTAATGGCGCCGTAAAAGGCTGCAGCGCCGTTAACCACTTAGAGCCTTACTACGAGGTCCCTTTGCGGGACCCGACCTGAATGGCTGGTCTAGACCAGCCGTTAAAGTAGGCAACCGCAAAGGGACCTTGGTGCTAAGTACGGTACCGCAATTTGCGGTACCGTACTTAGCGCCTTCCCCAGTCCCATTGAGCCCTATGGGGCAAAAATGGGAATGGGGAAGGGCCAATGTTAAATGGGGAATTACCGCCCCGCCAACCTTGGAATGGGGTGGTAATTCCCCATTGAACATTGGCGCACTCGTTACGATACCGGCACCAACAATGGTGCTAATAGCGCCATGGTTTAGCGCCAGTATCGTAATGAGGGCCTGTGTCGAAACATGTGTCGGCTGAACTGATGTCACAAACTGTATTTGAATTAATGCTGTAATTCTGTTTCAACAAACTTAAGATCATCTATTTTTAAATATTTATACCAGATGAGCATGACCAACTAGAATCAATGTGCAATAGAATGTTTGTGGACATCCTGCGTTAACTGTTGTTAGAGATTTAGCATTATGAATCGACACTTAGAAATGTCCATCCTGATTCCCTGTGCATGGTACAATGTTTCTGGTTTGTGAGTCTCCATCAACATTTCCTCATGTGGATAAAGTAAATGATTCAAACAAGTGTCTGCGACAAACGGTTTCACTGCTGCTGATACAAGTTATGCCACAAACAATCAATTTTCGGTGATTGCACAGGAGTGACCAGCTTGTTATACAGTTTCTTAATGCTTGTTGCATATGCTGGGGATGCAAGAGAGTGGTCTCCAGGCAGTGCTTAGTAGTGATTGAACAAAGGAAGTGGATTCCAAGATGGCAGAGAGGGCAGACAATTCTTTGATCCAGCCCCTAAACACCAAATTAATCCCAGGTGATTCTGTGATGGGAAGCCAATCCAAGTCCTGCACCAATTGTCAGACACATGTGCAGACCCTCAACAAAGAAGTAGAAGTAGCCAATGAATAGGCACCACCTGGAAAAAAGCGCAACCTCAGGTCTGTGGGAGTTTAGAGAATGCAGTTGGAGCAGGTGGTAGGAATAACTTGGACAGACTTGCAAGGAGTGATGCGGAGCATTGATGAAGAAGGTTGGATACTGGAGGGGGAAAAGGAGGAGGTTGGCAGAGTGCAGCAGGAAGTGGCAGCGAACAGCAGGAGGTTGGTGAAAAAAGGTAGGCGATTGTTTGTGAAAAGTATGAGTGGTGGAGAAGATTGGGAGGTTGGTTGGAGACATCTCATGGAGAAAGTACCTCAAAGCTATATAGTCAGACAGGTCGGGAAGGTGCAAGTTGGCCAAGTTGGCCCAAGGATGGTGAAAGAGGTGGAAGGAGGAAGGAGTTGATTACATGGAGGTCAGAGGAGGCATTGCTAGTGCAGGGAAAAGTGAGATATCAGGATCCCAGGTCTTGTTAAATGGTAATTATATAGTGCCTCCTTAGTATTAATATTGGCCTAAGACTATTCGCGCTACATGGAAAACCGCGTTGCAAAGTTCTGATTTTTTTTTTAACTTCACCGCCATTTTAAGATTCATCGCCATTTTTATTTCCACTTGTGTGTTTTTCGTTCTAAAATGGTGGACTATGTTTTCGACTTGCAACCAAGCCTTCGACCTTTGAGTTCTGTTAATGTTTAGGCTGTCCGAGAGCCAACTGTTTAGACTAAGCAATGAGACCTTGTTCTTCATATGAACTGTTATTCAAGTGTTGTCTGTGCTCACAAGACTCATCCTAGTATAAACATTGGGACAATGAAGAACAAACCTCGAGCGTATGTATTGGCTGGACTGCATTGAAAAGGAACTTAGTATAAGGTTTACCGTAGGATCCCAGAACATACATTGCTATTGTGTCTTCATGGAAATGCAAAACTATGTAATCCTTTGCATAATATTGTATAATCTTTATGTGAACTAGGCACAAACCCTAAACCACGAATTATTAACGTGAAGAGAGGCTGGACAATATTACACGAGTGTTTAGATGTTCATCTCTCTCTCACCTCTCCTTGTTGGCTGGTACACACTGCGAGGTGTTGGGAGGTGTTGGGAGCCAATAGCTATCTGTTTTGATTGGTGTATTTCCTTTGTGGTACTCAGCCTCGATATTTCTTTGTTCTTTCAGATGGCGCCCGAATACGAACCCTCAAGATTGATGCCACCTCGTTGAAGAGTTGAAGAGTTGACGCAGCTATCGGACCGGGATTGGACAGTGAGAAAAGGGGGCCCCTTCTTGGATGAGACGCGACACCTCAACAGTACTGCACGATCTGATCCCTGGACGGTGAGCTTGCGGTCCGAGACGGCATCTTGACGAGGGTCCATATATCGAGGCGGGCAGTTTTGCCAAAATCACCAACCACAAGGGTCCTTTGTCCTTTGTAATCTGATCGGACCTCCCTTTGTCCTTTGAATCAGGTGAGTCGTGCCCCGATTCCTAAATATCCTGATATTTGGTTGTAGTATTGTATTCGCGAGGACAATCGGTGCCAGGTAACACCAGTAATCTGACATGCCTGGGAAATTGTCTGCCTGTTTCAGGGTGTTATTCGGCAGAGACAGACAATCTTTGGAATTTGGCTGTCCGGCTCCACAGGAGGGGTCGCCGGCATGTACTATGTACTGTAAGTACAGCATTCGTAGTATAGTATTCAATGATATTTGGTACAGCATTGGTAGTATAGTATTCAATGATATTTGGCACAGACAAACTAGACATGCTTCTGAACTTCAGTGGCCAATCAATGGTAGTTTTGAGATTGCCCGAATAGAATATTTAGAATCCATATTGTTAAAGAAAAAAGCTAGACCTGCAGCATTCGATGTATTACGAAATTGGAAAAAAGAAGCTATGCAGCAATTTAGGAGTAAAGAGAAGCATGCACGTTGTCACATGTCAAATTCTGAAAAGGCATTATTGTATGATCAACAGAAACAGTCAGAGTCTGTTAGAAACATGGATAGAGCTTTTCAACTTCAGAAAATATATCCATCTAAAGATTTTCATGCCTCAGACGATCTAATTGATAAACTCTTAAATGAACGTAGGCCTAGTGCCACTGTACCACCTCTGTATGTACCTCTTCCTGCTGTCTTACCTCTTCCTGCTGTCGTTCCTCCTCCCGTAGCAATTCCTGTTCTTCCTGTTGCTCCTACACCACCAGTTATTGCTCTGCTTCCTGTTGTTGTTCCTTCGTCTGTACCTCCACATTTACCGATTATTACTGTTCCAATAGATTTGTCTTTGTTGCCAGTGGTAGTGTCTCCACTACCTGCTGTAAAGGATTTGGCTACTCTCTCTTTTTTGTAAATTGAGCCTGTTAAAATTGTTTTAAAACCAGGAGTTAAGTTGCCACGAATTCCACAATATAAGATTTCAGTTGATGGTGAGCAAGCTTTGAAGTGTATAGTTTCTGACGTTGTACAGCGTGAAGTAATTGAAGAAATTGCAGGAAGTTTGTGCAATAGCCCGATTTTACCAGTGTATAAGAAAGGGGATAATGCAATTCCTTTCCGTTTCCTTATCGATTTGTGCGCTATCAATAAGATTGTTGCTCCACAATGTCCAATTGTGCCTGATGTAACGATGATACTGACAATGATTCCAGCTTCTCCTACTCATTTCAGTGTGGTGGATCTTAAGAATGCCTTCTTTAGCATTTTCATATATACGTGGATAGTAGATATTTGGTCACATTCACCCTAGGGGGACGCTCGATTAGATTTACCCATGTACCACAAGGGTACACAGAGAGTACAAGCATTTATAGTAGGGCTTTGAAAGAGCTGCTCAATACACTTGAGTTGCCTTCAACTTGTACACTGTTACAGTCATTGAAAAAGTTTCAGTATTGTCGACAGGAGGTCACCTATTTAGGCTATCTCCTGTCAAAGGAGGGAAGAAGATTGACATCTGAAAAAATTAAAAGCAATTCTAGCATGTCTGTCCCAAATACACAGAAGGAAATCAGAGCCTTGATAGGAATGGCTTCTTACTGTAGACAGTGGATCCCTAATTTCTCACTAGTGATCAAACCAATGTTGGCATTGACAAAGAAGGGCATTTCTTTGCCACTACCGTGGAACTTGGACACCAGAAAGCTTTTGATCTGCTCAAGACTGAGCACCAGTTTTGGGCACACCAAATTATGATAAGGCCTTCGAGTTGTATGTGCATGAACGTGATGTGCTTTGGCTGTGTTAACGCAGGAACATGGGGGAAGAATAGACTGTGCAGTTATTTTTCCTCCACACTTGATCCTGTTGCATGAGCTTTGCCGAGATGTTTGAGAGCTGTCGCTGCTGCTGCTGGGTCTGTAAATCAAAGTGAGGGCATGGTTCTAGGTCATACCTTAACCGTGTCGGTATCTCACTCTCTAGACGTTCTATTAAATAGAACGCAAACACAAAACCTTACTTCCGCACGATTAACAAGATATGAACTGATCCTATTTGCACGGCATATTCAAATTAAAAGGTGTTGCGTATTGAATCCGACTGAATTGTTCCCTCTTCTGCAAGATAATGCTTGCATTGACGAAATGTCACATGACTGCCTTTATACCACAGAACAAGAAACTAAAGGCAGGAGTGATTCAAAAGATACATATCTGACTGATCCACAAGGGGAGCTGTTTTGCGATGGTTCCTGCTTCAAACTTCTGGATGGTACATCCACTGCTGCTTATGCCATCACTACACTAAGCACGATCGTGGAAACCAAGAGAATTTCGCATAACTCCGCGCAGCCCGCAGAGATTATTGCACTGACTCGAGCTTGTGAACTTTCTGAAGGGCTTAGAGTGAACATATTTACTGACAGCCAGTATGCCTTTGGGATGGTTCACAACTTTGGTAGATTATGGGTAGAACAAGGTTTCTTGACCTCAGACGGAACGGAAATCCAACATGGCAACTTGATAGTTCAGCTACTCTCAGCACTAGCGCTTCCTACTCAACTAGCAATCATGAAGTGCACGGCACATCAGAAAGTAGTAGATGATGTAGGGAAAGGGAAAGCTTTTGCTGACAGGATAGCTAAACAAACTGCTACTGATTTAAACTCAGAAATGTATGTCACAAAGGAAGCCACAAACACTTATACAGTAGATGAAGGGATTGACTCGATAAAGAATATTCAAGCTGATGCCACTCTAGAAGAACTTAAACATTGGGCTGAGGGTTTGGCAAAGTTGGATGAAGAAGGGTGTTGGGTAGATAATTAAAAAAGAAGATGGATGCTACCCGATGCATATGTCACCACCATGATCCCAATGGCCCATGGTCCCACTCACATATGTGCTAGGAAAATCTGAAAAATTCTAGAATCTGTCTGGGTGAATGCTAACATCTCAAAAACTGCTGAGCGTTTTGTCCGTAATTTTATGGTTTGCTCACAGCATAATGCAGGGAAGGGTACGACGACACTGAGGGGTAGTTTTGGTCCCCCCTCTGTGCCTTTTGAAGTAATTCATTTTGACTTCATTGAGATGGAGCGCTGTAATAACTACAATATGTTTTGGTAGTCATTTGTGCCTTTAGCAAGTGGGTTGAAGCCTTCCTTGTGAAAGATGCTACAGCAATGACAACGGCGAAAACCATGCTTAAGGAATATTTTCCTAGGTTTGGTTTGCTGAGGGTCATCTGATCGGATAATGGTCCACATTTTATCGCTGCTGTCATTCTGCAATTATGCGTGGGATTACAGATCGATAAACGGTTCCATTCGGCTAGACACGCTCAGAGCGCTGGACTTGTAGAACGCCATAATGGTATCTTGAAGAATAAAATTGCCACGGTTTGTGCTAGCAGTAATTTGAAATGGCCAGACGCTTTACCTATAGCACTACTGTTCATGCGGACAACCCCACAGACTAGAACTGGGCTCTCCCCATATGAAATTGTGATGGGGAGACCAGCTAACATTTGAAACCTGCCCAAGCCGAAAAAATGAAAGGATGTAGAGCATTTACTTCATTCTGAATACTGTGACCAGTTAACTCAAAACCTGTATTTGATTTATCAACTGGTGCGAGAAGCCCTCACAGTTAAATACGAGGGGCAAGGTCACAGAATATGACCCGGTGACTGGGTGCTCATGAAGTAATTTGAGAGAACATCCAGCCTCGCACTGCGCTGGAGAGGACCATTTCTGGTCATGTTAGCCACACAGACTGCTGTACGAGTAGCTGGCAGACGACACTGGATACACGCTACACACATCAAGACGATACCTTTCCCTTTTCCACACAACGAAGAAAAGAAGGAAACTACTTGCTCAGTTTCTGGTGGTGATCAATCAGTCTTGAACAACATCAAGGGTAATTCAGAGACTCTTCCTGAGCGCGTGGGGGCTGGGGATAATGGCTGCTTTCTCTCTGAATTCTTCTTCTGAACCTTCTGCACCCTTGAGCGACTTTGCCTCTGTTTCACCACTTCCATCAAGAAGCAACGACACACTGTTCACAAATCACGCAGTGCCTAGAGTCTTAAGGTACGATCTGCGTCCACGGCACTAGACTTACAGCACAGCACGGCTGTGTCCTCAGGAAACGACTGTTGAGCTTGTCCTTGCCACTTTTCGTTGAAACATAAGTAAGTGGCTGGGACTGGCAAAAGCTATCTTCAATCAAGATCACGTGGTCAGGAGATCACCAGCAAACAAACTACGGTGTTTATCGCAGAAATATTTGTGGGAAAGAGCTTCGAGGAACAATGCCTGTCGCTATCTCTACTCGTAGGGATCAACCGATCCATTGTGTGTCTAACAAAGACATTGGACAGAAAAATGCATGGTCCTTGAGGACGTATTGTTTTCTTGTAATTGTGTTAACCGGTCTAACAGTAGTAATTGCTCTTGGGTTTTGGTACATTGAAGGAATGCGTCCACTTGAGACATTCTTACCTACTGAAAGTGTTTCCACTATGTCTACACTTTTCATGCATCTGCACACTCTATCTCCTAGGGATTCCCAACACAGACAGAGTTATCACAATCGTACACTTTTGTTAATTATGAATGTGACTTGAATAGAACTAATTGCTGGATCTGTTTGCATATGCCACACCACAGGGAACAAGGTTTGGGCTGGTATATTCATCCTTTGCCTCTAACTACTGCATGCTATGCCTGTCTAAGGGCATTTTTATTTGGTCGTTGGAATGATAGCATCTCAGGGAATTTTGATGGGACTAATTTAAATGAGTTCAAAAGGCGAGTCCTGACGCCTATGAGATGCTCCCTTTTTGCAAATAGGAGCAAGCTTAACGTTGCTTCTATTAGGCCTTCCAATAGACTTTCTATACCTTTTCAATTGCTAATTTCTTTCAAGATGGCTCCCGTAGGCCACCGGGATGCTATGCCTCCTTCCTATACTATCAATAACAGCCCCAACTCTGTTTCTTTCTGCATACAAAGGAATGGTTATCAATCAATGGGTACTTTTGAGGGTCATACCAATATTGCGAACTTGACCAGTGAGGACAGACCTCTGTATGTAGGTGATCCTGTTTATTTCATCTGCGGAAGTGAAGCTTATCTGTGGCTACCTAGGGATTGACAGGGTACTTGTTATTGGGGTATCTTGCTACCAGGGGTATAAGTAGCTAGCACCTCTGTGGTCTTTAGGGCTTGTCCAAGGCGGCACGAGTTTGGTGATACTCCTTAACAAGTCATGGGTGATGTAGCGAAATCCTTTGTGCCATTTTGGGGACAGATCATGAATTCCGAGGATATTAGGAGACTAGCAAAAGTATTGGGGAGAACCGTCAACCAGACCACCGATATACTCTACATCATGATGCTAGAACAGAAAGCAATTAGATTAGTGGCTCTACAGAACTGAATGGTGTTAGACATCATCCTGGCTGAGCGTGGTGGAGTATGTAAATTGGTGGGATCTGCTTGTTGCATTTTCGCACCTGACTCCTCCCCAACCATATTTAAGGCAATACAAAATATGCAGATCCTAAGTACAGAAGTGCATGTTTTTGAGGGAAACTGGGATCTTAGTACTTGGTTCTGGGACTTTTTAAGGTCTTGGGGATGGAAACTCTTTTCAGTCTTAATGATAATCCTTGGTATTCTGTTGTTCTGTTGTTGTTGCATACAATGCTTTCCTGTCATATATTCGATGTTAGGGGGGATGTTGTGCGCAAACTGTAGGACTGAAAATACACACACCTGAGAAGATGACTAATGTTTTTGTAATGAAGGATATTACTGTTAAGGATTTGATGGCAATTGATATATCTGATGTGTGATTCAGGATGTACAGAAATTGAAACGTGGAGTTACGAGTACAGCAAATATTTTTAGGAAGGCTCTTGGCTTAGGCCAAAAAGAGGGTTTGCTAAACGGTAATTATATAGTGACTCTTTAGTATTTATATTGGCCTAAGCCTATTCATGCAACATGGAAAACCGCGTTGCAAAGTTCCAATTTTTGGGTTAACTTTGACACCATTTTAACATTCATCTGGCATTTTGATTTCCACTCGTGTGTTCTTCATTCTAAAATGGTGGATTATGTTTTCGACTTGCAACCAAGCCTTCCGACCTTTGAGTTCTGTTAATGTTTAGGCTGTCAAAGAGCCGACTGTGCAATGAAACCTTGTGCTTCATATGAACTGTTATTCAAGTGTTGTCTGCGCTCACAAGACTCATCCTAGTATAAACATTGGTACAATGAAGAACAAAACTTGGCAGTATGCATTGGCTGGACTGAATTGAAAAGGAACTTAGTATAAGGCTTACCGTAGGATCCGAGAACATACATCGCTATTGTGTCTTCATGGAAATGCAAACCAAATGCAAAACCAATGTAATCCTTTGCATAATATTGTATAATCCGAACTATGCATGAACTCTAGACCACAAATTATTATCATGAAGAGATTTGTGGTACTCAGCCTCGATATTTCTTTGTTCTTTCATTATGGGAGGTGATGAGACACCAAAAAAATTTAAGAAGAAGGAAGGCAGTAAGGGAATATAACAACAGAAACCCTTTGGTCAAAGATATCTCATGTTTTTCAGAAATTAGATGAAAAGAATGTGTCTCTTTAGTGAACAATGTTGTTAATGTTTTGTGTTGGAACACAAAGGGATGTAAGAGCTGTATTGAGGACGACACAAGTAAATTAATGTTTGGCTCCTTTGATTTAATTATATTACGAGACTTGGCTCCTGTCAGAATTGAGTTCAGATGGCTTTACCACCATTTCTCAACTAGCGACCCAGGGAAAAGAGGGTCGCCCATTGAGTGGACCAATATCAGCCTGATGTAATTCTAAAATAAAGAAGATGTTAAAAATAACACACACTTTCTATGGAATTCTGGCAACTAAGATGGAGCTCTTTATCAATCATTGTAAAAGAAACATTGTTGTTCTCCTATTATATTATGACCCCTTGCATTCCTCTTTGAATTCATTTTTGGAAGAAATATCTAGAATCCTGTCTGAAGCAGTAGATCAGGGAGAAGGCATGAGGATTCTAATTGCAGGTGACCTTAATTGGTGCTGTTTACACAGAGTTCAGTGCATAAATGAGAGTGGCACTTTAGGATTAAACAGTAGGAAATTGCTCAGTTTATTTTATGATTGGGGTCTCATTATATGTCATGGAAATCTAAATGGCGATCTAACTCCAGTCCCAACATGGGTGGGTAATCACGGGAATTTGATCATCAATGACATAATCCTGTCAAGAGCCTGTTTTGCCTCTAGTCTGGGATGGAGGTAAGGCCCTTCCAGAGAAGTGACCATAACATGCTGACACTCAGAATGCTAGAGGGAACATATCTGATTGAAATAGGGTATGAAATGGATATTTTGGTGAATATGAAGGGAAATTGGGTGGTTACATTTAAACAAGATGGCCAAAAGTTAAATAAAAACCTGAAAAGATCTATCAGGGCCATTTCACAAGGACAGTTAATGGAATTCTGCCAACCAGAAAAATTCAAAAGCTTTGTATTGGAACTAGATAAACCAGAAAGGAGTGGGATTGGGAACATTCCTAGCCATAAATATCAGTTTGATCAATCAAACTGGAACTGAAAAAGAGAACTTACATATGAACATTTTCATAAGGGAGAAGCTGGCACTGCTTTTAGAGTATCGAAATTGGAACACAGTCAATCGATTTCTAAATTTCTAACATCAAGTTTAGCTTATGTGCGATCCTTGATTACAAAAAAACACATAATTATTAGTCTCTAGTGAATGGTAGTAAGATCTCCCAGTCCTCTATTCAAACTAACTCTGTTTCGGAGGATCTGTGGCGTGCTCATTTTGAATCTCTGTCTGGGAAAATTGCATGCATTGTGTAAACTGTTCACTTGGATGTTGCATGGTCTCATTGCGTTTCGAGGCAGGTTGTCTGTGAGTTTATCATAAACTCTTCCAGCTCAAGAGCTGCAGAACCAAATGGCCTGTCAAATTCAATTTTCTAGGTCGATGTTGACTCATGGTCCATGAATCTATTCCATATCTTTAAGGACATAATTTCGAGGAGGTAGTGTCCCGCGTGTCTGAAGTATGTGTTTATCATTCAGATTTACAAGAAGGGTGACCGGGCGGATCCAAACACCAAACACCCGATCGCCCTTCTTGATGCAGACAGTAAAACCTTTGCATGCTACTCCAAGAACTCAAAGGCTAGGCAGAGGCGCAGGGTATTCTGGATGGTGCACAGACCAGAAACCAGCAAGGCATGTCAACAGCCCTAAATGGGCTGGTGGTAAATATACTTAGAGATAAGGCTTGGCAGGCAGGGTCTCCCCCTGTATATGTAGCCATGACAGACCTCAGCCGACTTTTGATACAGTTAATAGAGATCACCTGTTGCTAAAGCTGAGGACTTGGGGTATTCTGCTGGGACTACTTGCAATTCTGATCTACATTCATCAAGATACTAACATCCAGGTATGTCTAAGTAGTCAAGGTGATCTCTCAGGACCTATTGCATTTGAGAGAGGAGCGAGGCAAGGCTGTATTCTTGCTCCCATTCTCTTCCTCCTGTATTTGTATGATCTCAGAGAAACACTAGATAAACATGCTCTAGCAAGCCCAAAGTTTAGTGGATGTAAAACAATCTGGATAGCATGTGCGGATGGCGTGTTACTCATTCATTTTGCTGCCAGGGTACTACAGCAATTGCTGGGAGCATTGAGTGAATATGCTTCTGCAAATGACTTGATGGACAACCATGAGAAGACAGTTATACTAAGATTTTGTAATGGTAAAAAGAACAGGGTTTCATAAAGCTGGGTCATGCAGTCACAGAATATCCAGCCCCTAATAAATGCTAAATACTTGGGTTTTAGACTAGGTGCATCAGAATGTTGGCTTGGTGGATGATGGGCTGAAAGCCAAAATTGATCTGCTAGCTGCCCAAATGAAACATCTCAAGGCCAATTATTGCTGCTTCTCTATAATCCTAACATTCTATAATAGGAAATGTATTCCCACACTGTTATACCGAATGGATATTGAATACCAAGCATGGAATTTGGATTGGGAGCGCTTAGAGTGTATGTTCTGGAAAAAGGCCTTGAGCCTACCCATGTCCCTCCCTATAGTGCCGCTTCACTATGAATTGGGTCTTTTGTCTCTGAAGGCTACTCTGGAGTGGAGACTTCTACATTTGTATAGGGATATCAAGTCAAAGAGGGAAGGGTCATTGTTTGTGTACCTCCTTAAGGAAGATCAAGACTACTCCAACCCCCTCATGCAGGGTCTGAGGAAAATTGTCACTACCATCCTAATAAATCTAGGCAGAACAGTATCAGAGTTAGTACTATCCCCATTAAAGATAAACAGAGCTCTAAATGAGTTTGACTGGATAAAAACAGTTGATTCCATGTGTTTATTATCACTGTATGGGAATCTGTCTTATGCAGATAAACCAAGAGGGGTGCTACCCAATTACCTGGCCAGATTTCCAGATGATAAAAGTCAATATATCATGTTAAGATTTAGGCTTAACTTACACCGCACAGGGGAAGTAATATCCAGTAGGGTGAGAGAAAGAGTGGGTCAGGATGTCTGCTCGTCCTGTAAATTAGAGTTGTGACATACGTTGTGTCATATTTTAATTGAATGCCAAGGGAGTAGAATAAAAGTAACACAGTCATTGCCGCATTTTGTCTGTGATTCTCGATGGGTGCAGACTATGAACTTTTGGTACGAGTTGTCCTCAGGGCATGAAACATTCTTGACAACAGAAACGATAAGACTGATAAAAATGTTAGGTTTGTGGAATGAATGTCCCTAAGGACTGGCTGAGAGAGTGAATTTTCAATTTGTATTAATCCTTTTTACTTTTCTTGTTTATATTTCTTGAAGTTGTTGTATTTTGTATTAAGTGAAAAGTAAAATGTTTGGCTTAGAGACATTACATTAAAAAGAAATATATATATCCTGGATTTTTTCAACTTGCTTTTCTTTGTGGTGTTGTATAAATACAGTTCTGGACATCAACATCTGTGACCTGTTTGTGATTCCCACTCACCCATATAACAGAGGTCCTAGAAAATGTTTGTTGCTTGCATAGGAAACGTCTTATCATTGTTTTGATGCAGCAGGAGATTAGATTAAGTGCCTGTAACTCAGTAAGTGCACCATTGGTTTGTGGCCACCAGAAATGCTTGATGCTTGCCAAATTGTGACTACAAAATCTTAGCATTCCTTTTAGGCAATAGGTTTATAAATGAGTTTGTCTTAATTCTGTGGACTGAGAAAGTACATGTTGTTGCATGGAAACAATTTTGCATAGAACACATTTTACATCAGATAAAACAGTTTATGTGTGCACCATGAAGACAACATTTTGTGTGGTAAATTGAAGGCATCAGTTGCACACTCAGCAGTACCTGCTGTGCAGGATATATTAAAAGAAGCTTAAGTTCACTGTGTCTGGGGCAGAAGAGTCAGAAGTGCAGCTTGACTCTACAGGTGATGAGTATGCAGTGTACATGAACAAGACCAGTTATAAGAAACAGCTTACATTGGAAGATGCATGTGAGGAAGGAGAAACAGCGCAGTCTTTAGACGCAGGATATAGGAAGTTTATGGTCTCCACCACTCACATTTACTGAGTCTGAGAATATTGATGATGAAGAGCAAGATGAAGATTAAGATCCACCCAAGTCCCAGTGGCAGAAAAACATATTCTGCCATCCACTGATACGAGTAAGGATGAGGTGGACAATGTCACTGTTAAAGAGATGATGGGAAAAACAAGTCTAATCCTCCACCTGTGTAGAGTGTCTTTCAAACACAATAATTCAGATCAGGAAGGAAGTGTGAAACATCAGTGTTTGGTAGTCAGAATGCTTTGTTATTTTATATAATAGCGCTGAGGCGTAAGCTTTGTACATAAAACATATTTACATACATCATCCCAACTGAAGTTGGTACTCATTTAGCGGCCTCAGAAGGATGAAAGGCTGTGTTGGCCTTGGTGGTATTCGAACCTGCGACCTGCAGATCACACATCACAGCAATGAGCGTTCAACCCACTGAGCTCAGCAGCAAACTTTGGCTTTTTGCTGTCCTAGGCCCAACTAAGTGCATGCACCCCCTCCCCAATGCACCTTTACCACATTCTGACCCTATAACAGAGTGTCCATCTTGGCCAAACTACATCCTCTCAGCCCCATTTTGGTTCCATAACATCATAAGTACGTTTTTAAGGGTGCAGGGATTGGAAAGTTATTGCTTCCACTCTATTTATTCAAGCCTGTTATCTTCTATGTTATGTTAGTTGAAAGAGTGTTTTCAGATCTCTGCTGCCTAATATTTGGAGAAGGCAGTGTGTTCCACAGTTGAGTGCACTAGAGGGACTTGTTGAGGCCAATTGTCTACTTTCGGTTAGATCAGGAAACAATCTTTTAATCAGAGCATAAGCTGTCTGCCAACTGTACACATGTGAGGGAAGGTTGGAGCAAGGAATATTGGTTTCAATCTCAATATCTGGTCTTGCGAGTTTCCTGCTGTCGCCCCACGAGAAGCACCTAGACTGGTCTGTAATAAGTACATTGCTACATGCGGTCGTGTCAAATGTTAAGGTTTGCCTACAAACTATATTCAAGTGGGACACAGGTGCATCTTCTAAAAATGTTGAATTAAAAGAACTCAGCATCCTTCTCATGGTTACTGCTCTTGTATTAGCAGGGGGCAAAATGGAAATAAGGCAAGTTACCATCTGCTGCAGAGCATGTACCTCCAATCTCATGGGCTAGAACACCATTAAGTGAAGGTTTTAAACTCTGCCTTTGCGTAAAAACCTCAGTAGAGCAAAGTCGTTTGGAAAAGCATTCACTGTGCATTCTTACAGCAGAGTAATGGATACGGGCGACCCTGAACATTCGTGGGTGGGAATCAACAGCATTCCTTGTAGCTGCACAGTGCAGGCAGCTTTTATAACAAAGGAAGTGGTACATAGTATTTAAATCATTGCTGTTTTTGCCATTGGCAAAATACCCAACATTCTATGAGTAAAATTGGATAATGGGCCGGGTTCCAGCACAACATTACCTTTGACAGTGTGGTTTAGGCTATAGGTCTCGGAAATTTAAAATGTTGGTTAGACTGCGCAATGCAATGGAACATTTCTGGATGTGTGGGTAATTGATACTGATTTTCTGCTGTCGCTTGAGGTACTGCTTCACAGTAAAAGTTCAACATTGCATTTAAAATCTAATTCATGTAAAGATTGCGTATAAACGTAACTGTTATGCACTGTGTGGCATGCTTTACAGATGGTTCTCCTGGCAGTGCAGAGCACGCAGCTGAATAGCATCAAAGATGGATGATAAACTGAGCAGGGATGCCATTTGCCTGCCTAGCACTGGGCAGATTCTTTAAAGAAGGCTTGACGGGACACCACAGACCTTTCTTATTTACAGCTGTGGAACATTGCATGCTTTTTACACAAATGTTGTTCTCTCTCAGCCTTCTATGGCTTTGGATATCCTCTCACAAGTTTCTTGATGTCCATGCACATTCAGATTCAATCTTCGCCATTTTAACTTCGGGACAATCTCTTCATGCTTGCACCTTTTGGGTGGCTACAGACCTCCAAAACGTGGGGCAGGAGAAGGAAGTGTTTGCTAGAGCCCACCTGTAGGAACTCTGTGCTTGATTTAAGCATAGGCATACTTTTATTATTGTAAAATGATGCTTCATTTTTAACTTTTACTTTCTGGAGGGAGAATCCTATTTTATTCAAAGGTTTAAAAGATGCATGTCATGTTTATTTGAACATAAAAGTGATTACTGAGCACATTGTATGTGTGTGTGTTGATTAGGATGAACTCAATTGATAATGGAAGTCACACCAAAAAAATGAACAAAGTTCTGTCTGTTATGTATATTAAAGAGCATGTTCGGAACATAAGAAGGACAATAGAGCTTTTTGTCTGTCATATTTGTCTGTGAGAGTTGTATGGCTGAATCATTAAACACCTAATGCACTCTGAGTTTAGTATGCATTTCCTTTTTACTAAATCAAAAGTCACCCACCAATAACATTTTTGTAAATATCAAGCATATATACAAGAAACAAGCAAAGACTTTACCTGTCACAGTAGAATGACTGCTAATAGCTCAAAATCACTCATACATGGTTGTGGTTCAGCCGGACTCTGTAGAAACAAAGCTGACTTCATATTTAAAAAAAATGAAAACATTGAAAATAAATTGCTATAAAATTCTGCTCCAGTGGCAATCTTCGCCCTAGGCCAGGGCCTAGTCGGCCTTATTGTAAATCCGTGTCTGACTGAGCTATCTTACCGACATGTGCACAGAAGGAAATGTCTTAGCCCACCATGAAAATCCAAATTGTGGACCTTTTTTAATCAACACAAAGATCTTGCCACCACACTGGGCAAGAAAAATGTTTGACTGAATAAATAATGATACCAACTTGGGTACCACAACTTTGCAGTCCCACAGGATTCATCACCGTTTGCAGGTGTGGGATGAGCACACAAGTCATCAACTGCCACACTCCCACTGAAGCCAGTCACCATATCTTTCCAAATGTGTAGTGTCATCCCATGAACCACTGCTGGTGTACCAAACTTGTTTGGATGTCAAGTCCTGCTTTGATGCTACCAATATGTTCCTGGTCAGTGTGCTGAATGCATTTAAAAATGAACAAAAATAGCATAGGCAGCATGGCAGAGCACACTGGCCCAGTTCTTAGCTAACAGTGAGGTTGTCTTGTGACAGCTTTGAGTTTTTGTCTGGTCACAACCCCTGGTGTCCATCAGTTTAATAATACAGTAAATCAACTCTGGAAAATGACCAATCAATATTACTTTTCAAACAGTGGGGTACAAGAGATGTATGATTAGGCACTTTCTGCAATGTGTTAAGCACATGTAGATCAGTCAAATGTCAGGATAATCCAATTCACCATGTATATGTGGACCAGAAGATAAAACATTGACCACATGACTGTGATGGAACACTGGCTGAACCTCTCTTCCCTTGCCAGCTGAGTTTGTCTGGATTACCAATAAGTCCTAGAGCACACCAAGCACATGCAGTCTGGGAACAGGTCACTTTGTATAATGATTTGAAGGCAGAGGCCACAGAGGAATTTACTTCAGATCGAAGCGGGAAATGGTGATGTCACAGTGTCTAATACCAGCAACTGGGCTGTGTTGCTGCTGACAGTGGGTTGGATATCCTTGTTGCTTTATGAGTTGGCAAGAGCATGCATGTTCCCTGCTTTGCACATTGACTTTACCTTGTGGTGACATGTTTCATCATTCATTGCCAGTCTTTGAAGGAAATCACTACTGTGACCCAAAAGATCACCTAATTCATCAGCTGAAGATACAGTGAACGAAATATGGTGCACCGAGTCCAAGTGTGCCATTTGTTGCCACAACACAACTTGAAGTCCACAATTTGCACCCACTGCAATTCTACTTTGCACATGTTGGACTAGCTAGGTGAACAATGCAATTTCCTCACTGTTTATTGCAGCAGTCACTGCTGAGTTTTAGATGGGATAATCTGTGTACCAAAAAGGTGGCAGCTGCTGCCTGCCTCTTTTGTGTGCTATGACCTTTCGGGGAGATCACAGAGTGTGTTAGCTGGCACAGTTCATCACTCAGTGAGGTACTGCTACTCGTGTACCATCTGTTCAATATGATAAGGGCACATGATTTGGGTGGTGAGGTGAATTCAGTGCTTCTGACGGGGGATATGAACTGAACCTTGTGTGTGGATTCAAACATAGCCTCGATGGAATATAATACCATCCTGGCCTCATTTGTGAGCCGTGTTTCAAGATCTAAATTGCTGTTTTTCAGCTGAATGAGATCACCTAGACGCCAGATGAAGGATACACAGTTAAGATGTTATAAGGGTGCAGAAGGAGGAGACTGAGACACAGGTGTCATGGTTGTCGACAAGAGGAGTTCCCTGCCTCAAGTAACCACTAAGGAGTCAGTCAGAATGTCCGTCTAAATTATGAGTTCACCATCCAGTGTCAAAACCCTGTTTCTGCTGCTTACACTTATAACTAAACTAAAAAGGTAATGGATCTTCTTTGTCCAGAAGAATGACTTCCTTCTTCTGGACAATGGATCCCAGTTCCAAGTGTAGGTGGGGTATTTACCTGAGGGAATGAATCCCTTTTCCAGGTCTCGATCCAAGATACAAAACAAAGTTTCAGGTTGTAAAGCAGCAAAGTTCTCAGTTCAAACTCAAGAGTAAAGTTCCAATTCAAACATCAACATTCCTTATTGCCCATAGTTGTTTCTTTACTATTGGGTCCCTGGAGAATGCCTCCCTTCTCCAGGTATCTTGCTCTTAGTGGTTTTGCAATGCCAGAGGAATGACTCCCTTCCCCTGCCCTTCCTTGGCTTACCCCACAGACCAAAACACCATGGGGAATGTCTCCCTTCCCCCGGCCTTGGTGTACCAAGAGAACTTCTCCCTTCTCTTGGTACCGTACTCTCACAGTTCCACTCCACAAGCAGGAATGCTTCTCTTCCCCTGTTCTCCCCTTCCCCTTTATCTACTGGCTGGTAGATATGCGTCCCAGACCCATAGGATTCTGCTGTTTCTTTCTTTAGCAGACCTGGTTCACTCTCCTGCCAGTTACTGCACCGAAGAAGATGACTCACACTCCTTTTTTTCAATTGGGTGCAGGTCCAAGACCTGTCCTCTCTCTGATTGCTCTGGCAGTCCTGGCCCACATCTCTGGCAACTACTGCACTGAAGAAGAATACTCATGAAGCTCTTCTCAATTGGGTGTGGGTCCAAGACCCATGCTTCTCTCTATAATTTCCCTGGCAGTCCTGGCTCACACCGCTGTCAGGTACTACTCAGAAAAATAGTTCTTATGATGCTCTTCTCAATTAAGCACAGGTCTGAGAATTATGTTTATCTCTCATTTGCAGCCTCACCAACATTCTCATTCACCTAGGTACCTCAAGGGTGTTTGCGGGTCCTCTCCAGTCAGTCTTGGGCTTTCCTGTGTGCTTCTGCATGTTCTCTGCAGCTTCTTATGGCCCCCTGGGAGCTGCAGTGGCTCTGCAGCATTCCCATTCCTCAGCGGTTGTATTGCTTCCGTTCGCAGCATGTTTCCACTGCTGCTTTTGGCTGGACACTGGCATTCCCTGCTTGTCCATTCATCCTTCCTCTCTGGACTGATTTGGGACCACTCCACCAGTCCGTCTGGGTTTGACCTAGCAACCCAGTTGCTTCTTCTCTCCGGTTGGCATCTGCACTTTCGGTTTCTCCAGGGTCTCTCTTACTGTCTGGTTTTCCCTCTTTTCCCTCTTCTATTTTGTATTGGCCTTGGTCAATAGAAATGCATGAAACACTAAAATGCTCAATAGTATTTGAAGAGTGCTCGTCATACCTATGCACTTCCTCCTTATCCCAGTATTTCCCTGAGAGTTTCCCTGAGAGTTTTAATGTAAACCTGACTCTTCTTAGTCCCAGTAGCTTTGCTATAGATCGCCCTTGGGTCGACTATGTTCTTCATCGTCCCAGTACTGTTGCAACTATGTACATGAAACATGTACATGGGATGAGAAGGTAAAGGAGGGTTAGGTGAGGGGGACTGCAGTGGAGTACACCGCATTCTCCCTGGATAGTTTTCCCTTGTCACACGGGGGGATCTCCACCCATAAGATCCTCCTGCTGAGTACCATCCCAAGGGGGCTATCGGGTAGCAGCCTCACCTCCCTGCCCTCATAAGGAGGGCTCTCCTTAGGGGACATCCAAAGATTTGTCACAATGAGCAAAGATGAATGGAGGCAGCGGGTGGCCATGAAATAGTGTGAAGAATAGAGTCGGTAGAAAATCCAATACTTCCTTTGCTCAACACACCACCACATAGGTTGAAATCACTGGCCCTCATTACAGGTATGGTGGCACATTTAAAAATGGCAGTAATGCAGTGGTAAATCAGTTGCTGCCACATTCCCACTACATAACCACACTGCTTAACTATGAGTTTGGTGAAGTGGAGGATTTAACCAGAGCAAAAAGATGGAGGTGAACCCATACTAATAAATAAACTAGGCAGCCTATCCGCCTCATTCAATATTGACGGTAATATTATTAATGTAGCCAACGATGTGAAACTCTTAGGAAATTATATTGACTGCGCTCTCACTTTAACGAGACAAACTAATTCCCTAGCATCATCTACGGCCTACACATGCAAGCTTATTATGGCTTGCCGACCTTGTTTGACAACATCTAATTGCATCTCAGTAGAGAGAGCATTAGTCCAATATAAGCTTGATTACTGCAATGCGCTTTACCTGGGCACATCTCAAAAAAATCTTAACAAAATGCAAGTTATGCAAAATAATGCCATTAGAGCCACGTGCAACATTTCTAGAAAACAACACATCACAGTAACTAGACAATCCATAAAATGGCTCAACATTAAGCAAAGAATAGATCTAATATCACTCTCACTCACCCACAAATTCCTCTACCATCAAGCGCCTAACTACCTGTCTAGCACATTATCATGTCAATCCTCAGCAAGACCTACTAGAACTGCTCAGTCACACTGCATATCCATCCCACATTTTAACCAACAACGTGCTGGGGGGTCAGCTTCCCAGTCCTTTCTGCAAAGAAATGGAACACACTCCCTGTATCAATAAGAGAGTAACCACCCTTCTCCATATTTTGCGCTAAAACTAAAGGCTGGCTCCTCGAACAGGACCCCAGCCAGCCCATTCCAGAACTTCTAAAATAGCAACACTCCTTAAACCTAATCCTTATTTGAGTCCCTCTACCTGTGGTAAATACACTACATCTGCCTTGCGCCTTGTAATACCTGACTCATGAGTATGAGCAATATCTTGTAAATTCTTGTTTGTAATTGATGTTTCATGTTTATTTACTATGCCTATATCATTTGTGTACCATGACAATACGCCATTCTTGTATATACTTGCCTGTGCAACTTGTGAGCGTAGCGCCCAGATGCCCTAGGGCTTGGCTGTGCTTTACAAATAAATAAAATAAAAATATAAATACAAATAACTTTACCAGCCCAAATCACAGGAATTGCCATGACAGAATTATGGTGGGTGGTAATTCTGCCAAAATCCCATTGAAGTCCTATGGAATCCAAAAATGGGGACTGAGATGAATACAGTGGAGTCATCACTGATTTCCCTCTGGTGACTTCCTCCCATGTGGCCATGGGTGCAAACCGCTACCTGACCCTGACCCTGAGTGTGGTAATATGAGGGAGGACCACATGGGAGGGGTAGTAGTCTACTTGTCCGAAAAACATTTGATCTTTTACTTTTGACCACATTTTATTGATTGTTTCTTGGTCAAAATTCTGTCAAATTGCATTAAATATATATAGGGGTGGGGTAAGGGAATAGAGGGGAGTTTCGGGGGGTCTGCCCCACATTCTTGACCAAAAAACAACCAAAAAGATTTCGGTAAAATGTGAAAAGGTCAAATATTTTTGACTAAGTAGACCTAAACTCATGGGAGGAGACAACTACTGGGAAGTTGGTGATTACATTGGATGAGACGCGATATTCACCCCTTTCCCCTGAAGAAGACCCTATAATACCCTAGTCGTTAATGGCTTTTTGTCACCTAACAGTTACACCCTATAATGAAAGTCAGAAAACCTTTCCTCTATATCACTCCAGTCAAGCCCAGATCTATGACTCAAACACTCACAACCCATACATCATGTCTTCTGTTTTTGATGTGCCTTTATGTGAGACTTTTGAACAACGGCATCCACGAAATCCGGAAACATCTATGGACTTCTACTCCCATAAAACCTCAGGTACTGAGATGAGGAAGAGGAGAAAGAAGTTCATGCAAACCAAGAGAAGCCGGGAGCCTAACTTGCAGGATAGCTGTTTTACTGGACCTGAAGTGGGCAGGATATTTAAAGATGGCAGAGGCAGTACCAGAGAGAACCTTGTAGGAGGAATCAGTGTGAGAGAAAACATGCAAATGCATTTGGTGACTCTTGAATGCGAAACACACATACCGGCAAGGGGAAAAGAGAGGTGAGGTGCAGCAGGCACACCCGAAGGACCATCACGGAAGCATTGAGAGCTGCAGTGGAGCTCCTGGAGCTACAGTCATGGCGAATTGCAGTGTCCTCTGGTCCAGGCCACAGAGGAAAGATGGAAAGTGATCATGGAGCTGCAGGTAATGCTGAGGGTATGTCTGCATCGTGTAAGAGGCCGACCCTTTGAGGAAGCTTCATCACAGAAGCGCGCCAAGAGTCTCAACTTAAGTTCTGCTATTAGGCAAAGCTCCAACTATATCCAAGATTTCCGTTGTTGATGTCCTCTGCCCTCACCCATTTGGGATCAGGAACAGTAGTGTCCAACAGCTAATGGTGAGAGATGGTACTTGAGGGTTATCTTTTAAATGTGTTGATGTGATTGCATTGCTGGACCTGGGCTCGACGTTGAACTTAGTTCATCATAAAACTTATATCTATGTTATAACCTCTGTCTTTTACACTTACGCATCTTTAGGTGGTTCTACCCATTACTTAAGAGCCACCAACATGAATTTTTACAGTGTCCCCCACTAACGGAAAGCTGCCAATAAATTATTTTTCAGGTTCACCCTGCTTTGTGAGCGCTACCAACATGAGCATTTTTCAAGTTCACAATGATCTACATGAGGGAGACAGAGAAATTATATTTTTCTCAGGGTCGCCCTGGTGCTGGTGGGTGAAGGTTGGGACATGCATTGGGGACAGATATCGCATTAATAGGGGAACGACAAGGCATTTTTACAGGGAGATGTTAGTAAGCATAAATCCAGTGGTGGTTGGGAAGAAGGGATAAAGAGGTGCAAGACCCTGGCCCTCATTACAGGTTTCCCTGTATGTCACTGGTAATTCCGGCAGGATACTGGGAAACTGACATACCGTTACTAGCGCCTGATATCTTGGCATTACCAGGATATTCCAGGTGCCAGCAACAGCAGTAAATCCACATTCCATGGAGTCCCAGTGGACTCCATGGATGGGGATTGACAAAGTGACTGGCACCAGTAATACCGGTGCTGGTAATCAGAGTTTATTTTGCTGGTGGGGGACTGATTTGCCTCCAGCTCTTGGCTGGAAGTAAATCAGTCATCCCCCACCAGCAAACTTGCACTCTGGTGGTCCGGAAAAGTGTCAGTATACGGAGATACCAGCACTTTATTTCCAGACCGGCAAGGCGGTAATGACCCCCTGTGTTGTGAAAGTATCAGAGTCTCTGTCAATTGTAGGAGATGGGGTAGATTTCCTACTTGAATGCAGACATGTTGATGAGGTTTTTGATATCACAGGCCAGAGCGGTCCAATGGAGGGGTGTGGACAAGGCGGGAAAAGCAGTGGAAGCAAGAGGATGCAGAAGGTGTTCAAGGGACGGGAAAATTGGCGAGGATGCAACATCACTGAATGCTAGGGGAAGAGTTGTGAAATCTAGAATGAGGCAATTAGAGCTGGGTTTGGGGGGGTAAGTCTGTATAGAAATGGAACACTTCATACATTTCTGTTTTCTTGACGCCTACTTCCTGACCATTTTCTTTTAGAACCACTGTCAGTCTTCCCCTTCTTTGCTCACTTTTGATGGTGGAAGTTGCAGTTAAAGATATTCAAGTGAGCCTTCAGAGAATGTTGGACTGCAATGTGTTCAGATCACCCTGACTGATTAACACCCCTACCCAATACAGGCAGTGTATGCCTGCATGCAAGAACAGGAGGCCCGGGTGGCTGCTTCTGTATGTAGGCCCAGCTAACCCTTCAGCCATAAGTGGCTGGCAAGCCAAATGGACAACACAGGCCTGGTAGTTGCAAGGTCTGCATCATGGTGGGGATGATTTGCATCTCCGGACATGCTGGAAGAAGATTCTTCCACACCCCTGGTAGAGGTTATTGTGGGGTGGGGAGGTGGCAGATGGAGCATGGCTATGAAACATATGTACATGCAACCAGGGAAATATGTTTAGGCATAGAAGCTCTGGTCGATGAATAGTGCTCTGTTTTCTTGCCCTGCCACACTTATTGCACAGCTTGCACCAACATTTGGACTGAGAAAAGCACAGCAATACCTGACCAAGGACTCATTCCAATGGACACACATACCGATGCACAGACCTCACAATACTGCGCTACTGTTAAAAGATGCTCTTGAGCTAGGTATGCACTTTAAACAATAAAATAAAAAATGGATGAAAAATAAAGTACTTTCAGATGTAGGAGGGGCTCAGACTAGAATGTTTGTATGGGTCCATAGATTTTCATTAGTCCTGTCCTCTGACCCACCTTGCCCAATCCAAAGTGTGCGATCCACCTGCATGAGCTTAATAAGCCTCCTCTTCTTACTGCCTGTCCTCCTTCTCTCCAATATCTATGAATCTTCTTGCCTAGCTGACACTGTGACCTAAAACACTGGCAGATTCGAATCTGCATTGAAGGTGTTGGTGTTGTGCTCTTTGAAGGTGGAGGGTGCTTACCAATGCTGACTAAATTCCATTCCAGCAATAGAAATTGGCTCACTTTGGAAGGTTGCATAGGTGCTGCCTGCTTTAGCGCTAGAAACTTCTGGTACACACCGGAAATATATTGTGGATGCCACCGCACTGTAGCTTTTCAAGCATTGTCATGTGGGGCGACAAAAAATCTCCCTTAAATCCATTTCGCTAGTCCATAAATGCCTAAACAACGCTGCACCGCGTTACCTTACTGAGAGATTTAGCAGAAAAATCTCCAGCCGTCCCACTAGGTCAGCTCACACTAATTGCCAAGTTGTACCTAGGTTCACACTGACCAAAGCCGGAGGGAGCAGCTTCCCAGTCAAAGCAGCTCTACTATGGAACTTCCTCCCCCCCTTTCTCAGAGCAGACCAAACCTTTCTGAACTTCAAACATAACACGTCGAAATGGCTCAGAGAAAAGGACCATTCATTTTATCCAATAGTCAGACCTTTCCTCCAGGTTCTACTTACTCAACCCTATTGTGCGCAGATACCTTAAGTGTATTCTTATTCTGTAATCTAACTTGATAATTTATGTGTTTATGGGAAGATCATTCATAACAACTGTATATAGTTATTACACAGACCCCTCCTGTATGATATCTGTAAATGTTGTTAACCTTTATCTAATCTCTTATGTGTATATGTATCTATTTTTGTAAAACATTCTATGACATCTATGTAACTGCGTAACCTTAAGATGAAAGTATTCATGTATCTTCTGTGCCCTGATACCTTTGGGTCTGGCGCGCATTACAAATAAATAAATACAAATACATTTGCTACATCCGCCAGCAGAACTTTGAGTAAGGCTGTCAAACTGGCACATACATGTCTTATTTATATATTTTTGTCAGTGAGTGCATTCACTTTTCAATGTCAAAACTCAGCACAATTACCAATTAGCTTGTGAATAGGTCCCTGCTTCTGGGAAAGCAAGCATGAGACCAAAGAGTAAAACGAAAATCCATCCTAAACTTTACAATGTCCTCCACTGCATTTTTGTGAGGTCTTTTTGGAACGTCTCAATTTACTTAAACCCTTTTTAAGAACAAGCTGCATGCCTGTGTCCATCAATGGCTAAAAAAGGATGACTTTATCACAAATGCCCCTTTTGGAGTAACACTAAGACTAGAAAGTATAACTGAGCTTTTATTTTGCATGCTTTAAGAGGTACAAACTATACTGCCATGAAATAGTCTGCATGCTAAGTATTGTTCGCAAAGAACATGGACAACATTGAAAAATTGACGTTGCCTCTGACCCCTGAAGATCTGAAAGCATTTGAAGCATGTAATGCCGACGATATGTAGGAATTAGTGACGTAGTTAGGTCGCATCAGACAGGAGGTATGGGAGAATCCGAAAGCATGTGATAAAAGAATAGAACAGGCTTTCAAGAAAACCTCTGCAGTCTGCAAATTATCAGTGTGAGACTTGGTCATATTGAAGAGCATAGAGAAAAGGACGTTTCCCAAAAGCAAATGTCAAGCGCTTACATGATTGCAGAATGAACTAGGCCTGCTGCTTATGACATGATGCATGGGATGGGCAGAGAATTTCAATAAAGCATAAAAGGAAAGTAATATCTGGAAATAGCAACAGAAGTCTCGACTCAAAAAAGAGCTATAAATGTAGAACACTGCTTTACCCAGACCCGAAATGGGAAGCTATCATCATTAAAGTTTTATAGCAGTGCTGGTGTCTATGTAGAACCAATTAAGGCTATAAGTAAAATCAAGTCCCCTGAGTGCAGACGGACAGCCTTGATGATAATGTTAAATGTGCTTCCCTTAAAAGCTTGAATTAACTCGATGGGCATGGGCAGGTTGTGTGTTTGCAGGATGGGTAAAAACGAGGATATCATGCAAGTTTTATTCATTTGCAAGTTTTGTAGTGATCTTAGGCTTAAGCCACATTTTATTAAAAATAATAAAAGGGCATGCATGAATACCAAGTCCTTGTTGATGAATGACAATGATGAATTGATGAAGATTTTATGTATGATGTTTTTTTAACATTTTGTAAGAGTGGAGTTTAGAAGAAGGTTTTGAGAATTCTGAGGTGTTTATGTTTGATTGGATTTCCTATGACGTGTGGGTTTTGTTGTATTATGCTGCTTATGAATCTTGCTAATTAATATTCTCTGGATAAAGAATGTACTACTACTGAAATTAAATTAAATGAAAAGTCACAAATGAGTGGATGGAGTACAGAGTAATTTGTTAGAACGTTTTAGACAAAAGAGATAGGAGATGACCTTGGTTGCTTTAAAGATATCACCTAAATTACAAATTGTTGCCATTCATTCACCAATAGTATGAGGACATTTGATGGTGGCTTTTCGGTTTCCAGTGACCTGATTATATTTTTTGATCTACAGCCGCCACAAAAGCAATCCTATTTCAGTTTTGATTATTTCGAGCTTAAGCCTAAGAGTGACTTTGACCGACATATTAACAACTACGACTTGAGTTTGTTTGAAAGCAAGTTGATTACTGATCTCAAATCTATTAACTACCGAACAATCTCACACTCTAACACTAGGAGACCTCAAAGTAGGGTGACTTGGCCAGTGATAGCACTTTGGTGATTAAACCAGCTGACAAAGGTGGGGGGTTAGTAGTTATGGACACTTATCTTTACAATACACAGTGTTTGGAACTTCCGAGTGATGTTAACATGTATATCCTTCTTGTTCAGGATGCGACACCAGTTATCAGATATCTTATTTATTTATTTATTTATTTAATGCCTTTATGTAACAACCAGACCCTCAGGTTTCACAGCGTTTGTACAAACCGAAGGGTGTGGGGGGCCAAAGTGAAATGTAAACAGGGATGAGGAGGAAAGATCATTAAGACAGTGACATGGTTGAGTTGTCATAGTCATGGTTGAAACCTGGGAGGACGCATAAAGTTTTTCATCTTTGTCGAACAACCAGGTTTTGACAAGCTTTCTGAAGATTGAAAGTGAAGGTTTGTTGCAAATGTGAGAGGGGAAGGAGTTCAACATCATGGGACAGTGAGAGGTAAGCTGCATCCGCCTGCACGTTTATACCTGAATCTTGCTGTGTGCAGAATAAGATTAGTGAAGGAGTATAGAGGATGTACAGTAAGTTTGGTGGAGATGTGCAGGATGAGGTCACGAGGTGCATCTTTGTAGACACAACGATGAGCTGTGGTTAGAATTCCTAATGCAATGTGAGCCTTGTTTGCGGATCCAGTGAACGCTGTGCCTGATCAGAGAAATTTGATCAGATCATTTTATCCCCAGGGCGGCTCACAGGGCTTTGTTTTGTTAGAGCTGGAGCTTGGCCAGGTTCTTGTTGGATGTGGCGTTATCTAGTTTGGTGCCTATTATGGCTCTCGCAAGAGTAAGGCAATTGTCTGAGGAGAGGAATTTCCCGCTTAACCTGATGAGTTAAGCAGTATAGGCTGTGCCTGAAGCTAAGCCGTTAGTTAATCTGATTAGACTTGTTGACTTCTGCATCAAGGAGAACACCTATGGTCCTGGCATGTTTCGAGACTTTGATGGGGATGTCATTGATGGTGAAGGAGGATTGGGCCGGGAAGAGCTCAGTGTTTTTTTTTTTTTTTTTATCATTGAGGCAGAGGTTATGGGTGGCCGTCCCTTGGATAATGCGGCTCAAGTGATTGATGGTGTCAGAGTCATCAGTGTAGTTTCCTTTGATGAGCAGGAGGATTTGAATGTCATCCGGAAAATTGATATAGGGGATACTAAGGTGGTCGAGGTGATTGAACAGGGGCTTTGTATAGATTTTATAGAGGGTGGGTGAGAGACAGGAGCCTAAGGATACACCAAGTGGGGCCGGGATGGGGTCAGCAGCAGCATTTACACAGTGTACTCTTGATATGAGGTCATATAGGAAGGACTATATCCATTGAGCAACTTCATTGGAGAAATGGAATTTGGTAGATAGTTGTTGGCAAAAGATATTGTGATAGACCAGGTTGAATGCTGCTGATAGGTCAAGAAGCAGTAATATGACAAGATGACCGGAATCTCTGAAACTGTCTAGTTGGATTTTCAAGTCAAAGAGGGCTGTTTCTGTGCTGTGCTTAGGGTGGAAGCCTGATTGAAGGGACCCTGGTATATTATGCTGTTGAAGGAATGGTTGTACCTGGGAGTAAGCCACTCGATCTAGCATTTTCTGTACAAACGGGACCTTGGTGATGGGGTGGTAGTTGGTGGGGCTGCTAAGGTCTAGGGTAGGTTTCTTGAGGAGTTGTGTGACCAGGGTTGCTTTGTGGCATGTGGGAACAATGTTGGATGAGAATGAGGTATTGATGAAGTTATTGACGGTGGGAGCTAAGGTGGTGGCACAGGTTTTGATGATGAAGGCTGAGCATATGTGTCCCTTACAGTTGGAGGGTTTACAATTTTGGATGGATTTGGTTACTTCAGGTGGAGTGTGTGAGAAACCTGAAGGCACTCTCACAACAATTCCTCAGAATACTCTGCTCAGGTGGCCAGGGAATGGCCACTGCTTTAGAATCCCTACCCTGGGGTTGGACAAGCGAGGGAGGATCACCTGAGTGGAGAGCCCTTGGGGATTGGGGAAAGAGGGCCAGATGGCGAGACATGGTACCCCCCTTCCCTAACACAGACTTATCATTCCTTCCCTCAGTCTTCATGGGTTACTTTCATTCATGCCCCAATTTTCACAGTCAGTACTCATCAAGTACTGAGAAGAGGAAGCAGCAACTAAGAGTAATGCATACTTCCTCCTACAAACACCACTCTAGTGCTGGGACAAAGAAGAGCAGTATAGAGCCATCCAATACTGAAGTTCAGGCATGTCCCATTTATTTGATTAATTATGAACAGGCAAGAGAATCCCACAACTCACACCTGAGCACCCTTTATATGGCTCAGGTGTATAAAAGCAGGAGGTCCAAACATGAAAGGAGAGGTGAACTGTTGTGCTGGGAAGAGACTGAGATGTCTGAATGCTGGCCTCAGTCCCTGAGGACCTGCAACTGGTGGGTGCAGGACTGGGAGCCTTCAAACTGGAAGGTGGGCAGCTGGGGCTGTCAACTTCATGAGCAAGAGGGAGAGATGCTGTCTTTGCCGAGACCCAAAGGCAGCTGGAGCTGTAGAACCAGCCGGGAGAAGGAGGACATGGTCTGTTTCGGATTTGAAGCGAGAAGCCAAGAAGGAAAGTCAGGACATTCCCGACAAATGTAGCGGTCTGCCTACCCTCTGCAGAGAAGGTGAGTGGGAGCCACAGGAACCGCTGTTGGAGAGCTGGTGAACCAGGAAGAATGTTGAAACCATTGGTAGAGCAAGCTAGAAGTTGGGTAAAGTGGACCTATTGCTTTCTGATATTGAAAATTGAATGAATGGAACTAACAAAAGTGCTACACTGAAATCTTGGAGAAGGGAACCCTGAGAGTTGTAAGAATTCAGAAACACTGGCTGGGGGAAGGAAACCTCAAGAATTGTTTTTCTTTGATGTGAACAGTGTTATATTGAACATGGGAAAGAGAACCACAAAACCTCCTTTTTGTGTGAACTGTACTATATCGAACTTGGTGAAGGGAAAGCTCAAGACCTGGCCAGACCTTGTTGAAAGTGGTAACTATTGAAACTGTTTTGAACTTGGATAGGGAATTCAAGGATAACTTTAAACCAAGAATTGCTGAGACTTTGTCAACACAATTTCTCTGGTGAATAAGGGAAACCCCACACCATGATTAGCTTTAGATGTCAGGGCAAGCATAGGACTTGACACAGACAGACTTTTTGATTTGGACTTATTAACCCAGATTTCCTTTAGTTTCCTTTAGGTAGGGACATTCCCACCATAGTCATAGGGTACTTTATGCATTATACCATCCTGACATTTAATATCAACTCTACTATTGAATCTATAAAATGGTTGTCTGTGTCATCTCTTCATACCATGTCTGTTTCAAAAGTGACTAGAGAGAAGTTCAAAGTGGGGGGTGAAGGTGACTGTTGATAGGGCGGTGTGGGGATTAGGTTGGTGGATTTGAGGCTCAGTTGGAGCTTTTTGGTGGATATTTTGTCTCTCAGTTTGTCGATTTTATCTGCGAGGGAAGATTGGATGGCTGCACACATGTTTTGTCTTTTCAGAATGGAGTGGTAGTGGGGATGGGTTTATCTAGCTCCTTTAGGATAGTGAAGAGTTGTCTAGGTTTGGAGTTGGCTTGAGCATTCCTGGTGTTGTAGGAGTTGGAGGATTTGGTCTTAAGTATTGTATTTGTATGTTTTTTGCTGAGGCGTTGAACAGTTTGAGGTTGTTGGGAGTCGGGTGTTTGCCCCAAGTGTGTTTGGCAGCTCTTTTATGTCTGCAGAGGGAGATTAATTAGTCTGAGAACCATGTATTAGTTTCTGTACCTGGTTTGAGGGTTTTGGTTTTGAGCGGGGGGTTCAGGTCCAGAATGACCTGGAGGGCATTGTTGTAGAGAGCTACGAGTCCCTGGGGGCTGTTGTCACTGAGGCTGAGGCGGTAGGAGGTTAGAAACTGCAGCAGAGTGGGAGGAAGGAGTTCCCCTGTGAGTTTCTTGGTGTGCCGTGCAAGTATCTTGGAAGGCTGGATGACAGGAGTGCGAAGAGATGGGGGGGAGTCATAGTTGGTATTTGAGTAGGGCATGGTCATTCCAAGGGAGTGGGCTGGTAGCCGCAATTTTGGGGGTGGTATTGAGGGAGAGGATTCAGTCGAGGGTGCAGCCTTTAGTGTGGGTGGACATGGAGACCTGTTGAATGATGTTCATTTCATGGAGAAGCTTTGTAAGGGCTGTGGCTTTCTAGTCTGATGGGTCAATGTAGCTCAGGTTGAAGTCACCCAGGAGTTAGAGTTTGCTGTCAGATTTGATGAAGGGGGTGAGGAGAAGAGGCAGGTCAAGTTTGGGGTAGCTTTGCATGTTGGTTTCTCTGTATGGGAGGAGGAGATTAGTGGTGGATTTAGGTGGTTCTGGTGCCAGGAAGAGAACTCTTGTAATGGCATTGATGGACACAGAGCAAGGAAAGAGAGGAGGCAAGAAAGAGGATGGGGGATACAGTTGGTAGTACAAACAATGTTGGCATACATGCTGGTTTTGGTTTAAAGTTGCTTACCATGTGTGGTTATTCGTGGGAGGCAGGAGCTTGGGTCTGGTTGCTCAGCGATCCGGTGGGAGCAAGGTTGGAGCTAGAAGGTTGGCCTTGTGAAGCTGGTTGGAGAGGTTTTTTGCATGCTGGGGGTCGACCTTGTTTTGCGGAGCATGAAGGGCAGAGGCAGTGTGAAAGGTGAGATATTGTCTGGCCATGTCCGGACAGGTCCAGACAGGGAACACAGGCCTTAGAAGTGGCCTTCGTAGGGGTCTGACTATACCTGCAAGCTCCCTGCATCAGGCTCCATATGTGTGAAGCGGGCCAATCCACTGATTGCGGAGTCGGGTCGAGGGGAGAGCAGATCCCATGCTGTAAGGCAGAGAGGGCAATGATGGTGTAATGTTGATGCTCCGGACAAGGTGCAGGGAGCCCGGCTGGGTTTATCTTGTGCGTGGCTTCCTCTGTGATATTGGTGAGGTGGCAGGGGACCAAGCACAGTAAGTGTGCTTCTGCTGCATCCGGGATGTGGAGTGTATCCCCAACAGGGAACACAGGCCTTAGAAGTGAGCTGTAACAGGGGTCCAGCTTTGTCTGCCAGCTTCCTGTATCAGGCTCCATATGGTGGGAAGCCAGCCAATCCGCTGACTGCAGAGGTGGGACAAGGAGAGAGCAGATCCCATGCTGTAAGGGAGGTGTGGTGGCGGCCATGATGGAGTGAAGCCGTTGCTCTGGACAAGGTGCAGGGAACCTCTTTGATCTTGTTGCGGCAGCTTGGGACCAAGCACAGTGAGTGTGCTTATGCTGGATCCGGGGTGTGGATTATTTAATGTATTCAAGAAACTGTTGATAAGGCTTTTGTGACCGGGTGGATTACTAGTAAGACAAAATCATTTCTGCTGAACTAATTTCCCATTACACACGTCTTTTACGGACTGCCTAAGATAAACAAGGACCCATTACATCCACCACTACGACCCTTAGTTGCAGGGATTAATAGTATCTTTGACCCTCTAGCAATTTATCTGGATAGGGTTTTACATCCTATTGTCCAAGACAAACCTACTTATCGTCGGATACTACACATTACCTGAATACTATCAGAGATGTTGGTTCTGCACCCAGTAATTTCATACTTGTCTCCTTTGATGTCCAAAGCTTGTAAACCTCTATTCTCCACTCAGAAGGGCTTGATGCACTTGAATGGATTTTACTGAGAGAAGAACATTGTCAGGCCCCGACGTTGTTTGTTATTGAATTTACTAAGTTAATTCTGCGGAATAACTTTTTCATATTTAATTCACAATACTAGCTTCAAGCCTCAGTAACAATCGATGGGGTCAGTAATGGGCCCTGTCTATGCAAATGTGTTTGGTATTAGGTCAAGAGTCCTTCTTACACAAAAGGATTTAAAAAAAAAAGATTTATAAAGACCGCTCTGTGACCGCACGGAGTGGTCTTTCGAAATTGAACTGTCACACTCCTGCCACACATGAGTGCGTGTAGGGGTTGACAGCCACGCCAGGACCAGGAATCGTCATGTGTGTGTGTTGCATATTTGAGTATGTATGGGTTGGGGGAGTCTTGGGAGGGGATGGTGGAGGAGGGCTGAAGGAGGGGTTTTGGGGTGAATCCCCCATTTTTTAATATATCACGCCAGAGAGGGTGGGGAGTAGTAGGGGGGAGGGTGTTGAAGATGGGCACAAGGGAATGTCATATTTTTGCTTTTTGTATGTTGCCTAAAATTGGCATTAAAAAATCTGTCTTTACAAAAAAAAGCGAAAGTATGACACAGAACTATTTTATGTGTCATCTGGAGACTCTTTATATTTTACAGCATGATTTTTGGTCAACCAAGCTGACATTATGAAAGAGGTATATAGATGATATTTTTGTCATCTGGCGAGGGAAAATATCTGATTTGAATTCTTTTTTGGATTCTCTAAACTCTATCCATCCTAGAATCCTTGTATATTTGCACACCTAGGTTGCATTTTCTTGACATAGAACTCCAAATCATTTTAATTGGTTATTTATAGCACGCTTAATACCCAGAGCTATCTAAGCGCGGACCCAGGGATCTAACCGGTGGTGCGCCGCGTCATCTTGCTTCCAAGGCGAGCGTATTGTCCCTGAGCTATCCTCCCAAGACATTGAAGATGGTATTGAGACTAAGGTTTTTAGGAAACCCACTGATCTTAACAAACAACAGTCTACACTATTCCAGTTTCCATCACTTGCACTTTAAGAATAGCCTTCCATATAGTCAATTCTTAAGACTCAATAGGATCATCTCCTCTGATACTACTTATGCAGTGGAATGTACTGAGTGGGCCAAAAGATACCAAAAAAGGGCTTATCTTTGTGATATGGTTAGCAATAGTACTCTTAAAACTGATTCACAATCACAGGAGGCCTTACTTAAACCTCGGCACAATTTCAACAGCATACCATTTATACGTACCTTGAAATATTCTAGTCATAGCCATCCCATTGTTAGATTCCTGAGGAAGAAATGGCAATTCATCTGGTTGCATCAACAACTTGCTAATTTGCTTCCTCAACGTGCGATGATAGCTTATAAGAGAAGGACGAATTTCCGAGACACATTCGTGAAAGCAGAAAGACAGGTTCCTTTTGGCCAACTGGTTTTACGTGAGAAAAAGAATGGTCCATTTCCTTGTCTTATCTGCAACTGCTGTAACAATGTAATACAAGGAGAATATGTTAGGCACTCTTACACAGGGACTAAGATAAAGTTGAGATGCCACTTGTGATTCTAAATCTGTCGTCTACAACTTGTGTTGTCCATGGGGTTTATGCTATGTTGGACAGACTTTAAGGCTCCATAATGACCTGTTATTTTGAGTTGCTGATGTGACTTTCTATCTTCATTTTAATCCTATCTAGGTATTTGCAATAGTGTTATTTTCTTAACCTAACCCACTGTTCTTTTTTTGTTTTATTGATTGTGTATGTTTTAGCCCATGATTAGGACAACTTCAGGAGGCGATGCCCCCTCTTTCTATTTCTGAATTTACTCTTGAGGAGTTATCTTATTGGTATGGAGTTTCCTTTATTCGTTCACTTTGGTTGATACAAGGTTACATGTTTTTGCACAGTGGTGATTATGTGAAGTGCAGTGAAGGTTAAAGTCAATTTCTTCATTTACCTTGTGATACTTTTCGCATTTGATTCTCATTCAGTATGCTTTATCTTTCATTGGGAATTCTGCAATCACTATTTGCTTTGATCACGCTCAGATTTACTTCCTCATTGGCCTTGGTTACTTTTCATTTTTGGTTACTTTTCATTTTTGGCGTTCAAATTTTGACATTTTTGTCTTTTCTTGAATTGATGACACTCCTGGACATTTCACTTAAATTAGATTGACATGTTTTCACAAGGAATTCATAAATATACCTTTGACTGAATGCCTTTATATTTTCTGTTGTTTTGCAGATTTCATTTGGAACTTTTGTGCTTGAGAAAGGGTATATCCCAAAACGCGTTGAGCTCCTAGTTTATTTTTGTGATTAAAATCTTGATGATTTGACTTTGATGTCCTACTAATGACCAACTTGTTATTATACTGATTGTGAATCTTTGACTGTTTTTACAGTATATTGGTGTGTGGGACAGGAGTGTAGGACACTTCATATGTATGTTCTCAGGCCTGATCGAAATGTACAGAGTGCAGTGGTCAGCTAAATGCGAATGCCCCGCAACAGTGTATACTTTTAGGTTTTGGGGGGAAATAATTATGGTCTTATCTGATAAATGTAAACAAACGGTTGTAATGTAGAGGTTTGACAAAGTAAAGCTCACAGTATGTGTTCTCAAGTTGCACCACTTCTGAAGAGCAGATACATTTTATTGGGTTGTCTATATAAGAAAGGTCAGAATGTTAAAGCACCTTGTGTCCTTACACAATGGCATTGCGTTTAACTGAATTGTTGCTTGTTACTTTCTTATTACAGGTTGCTATGGTTTTCTTCAGGCCTGTACTTTAACTGTATTTCTTACAGAGTAAGATTATTTCATATTGTTTACATTTGAATGTTCCATTTGGAGAAACATGGGGGGTTGTTAGTGAGGAATATATACGTAGTGAGGATATATACACAGTGAGTTTTAACTCCATAAATGAATAGGCATAAGCTAGGTATAATAACTAACTATACCAGGTTTATGGCTTTTCCAGCGCATGTGTTCTTGCAGCAGACACAAGTTTTGCTTTTCTCTTCTCTGACTCCGAGGTCAGCTCACCCCAACCTTAATGGTGTCTATGCACACAAAAGGCTATATCAGGTACAGTCGCGAAATGCTCTTCATCAACAGCTTGTGTAGGCAGTAGCCAATCACCAGAAGTGTGGGCCTGGCCTTAGGACACTGACCTGGCAATGCCTGAGATGAGAATCCTGAGAAAAAAACAGATTATTCTACAAATGGACACAGGGGTGTACATTGGTCCTATTTCATCATTGTCCCAGCATACTGCACCATTTCTGTAAATCTGGTGTGGTTGAGAGAAAGCCGGCAGAGTGGATTACCCCTTCATTGCTGGTGGCTCACCGGAAGAATTCCCCCCCAAATAAAAATGCTTACCTCCATCTCCAGTGTCTGTTGTTCTTTGTGTAAGGGCAGCCATGATTCCTCTTGGTGGGGCATAACAACAAGATAGGAGCCAGTCTCCACCAAGCCACTTACAGCCACCAAGCCACTTACAGCCCATAGATTGCCGGCACAGCCAATTCTCTGCTGAGATAGCAGACCCTGAGATGAGCTCTCAGAAGGGAAATCACACACTGAAGTACATCCTCGCCTCAGAAAGTCTTCAGGACCTCTTCATTATCCCTATAATACAACTGGATGGTCATGGCCTATCAGGGCGATGGGGCCCCTCTGGGCTCATAGATCTTTCAGCATCCTCCTGCTTCCTTTGTTGTGAGCCAACTTCTACTAATCCCCTCCCCCACTGCTTTTCACCTTCAGCTCTGTTGAGCTTGGCTTACTGCAGTGTATAGTGTTACACAAGAGATGGGCGTGCACTGACAGAAAGGGCATAATGGGTCTCATTGTCACTGATGGGACCCTGAGTTCTCAACATTAAATGCAAGGTACCATAAATGAGCGAGAACGTTTTGGCATTTCTAGTACTGCATAGTTTAGCATGCTACAAAGAAGTGAATGTTTTGTTACTTCACTCAATGTGTTACCAGGGACCCTGGTGCAGCCATTTCATTATATTGCTCCCTAATTATGCCCTAGTTGTGAACTGAATGTGCCTATTTCCACTAGTTTTTTACAGTTGTCCCTTAATTTAACACTAGAGGGTGCTAAGTAACTTTTACTCTGCAGGGGCTGCACTGGCACCAGGCATGGCTTGAATTCACAGAACTAGAAACCATTGTAAAGTTGAATTGTCAACTAAATCAAATATATATATATATTTAAATAAATCATTGTCATGTTCAGACTAATCTCCTCCATAAAAACTCCCAGATAGCACTGAATGGATATAACCCTCAGCCCTCACAGCTATAGCCAGGCTAAATGTTGATGAGACCCCCAAACGGGAACATGTTTATTTTTCCTTGATCATTTAACAGAGACAGGACCTTTAAGCACCTGTCTCTGTGAAATGCACTCCCAGTAACCACGTGGTTGCTATTAACCTGTCATTCATTATTATGAGGAGGTGTGCAAGTGGGCAGGGCAGCAGATATGTGTGCCACTCCAGAAATGTGCAAACCTTCTTCGAGAAGGTCACCTGTGCATCCTGTGCGCTTTCTCATTTCGACAATTTGTCTCATTAGCAGTTGCCGGGTGTGGTATTAACACGCCAGTAATTCTGTTTACTTGCAAGTTATCACACCGGACAGCCTCCGAGTTTGCCAGTGGGGTGGCCGGAAATTACCTCCAGCTTGAAATCTGGTAGTAATTCCGCCAGTCTGAGTGCCGGTAATGGTAATTCCATTTGGTGGTACCCCGCCCCATTTAACAATGAGGCATTGGCCCCGATCTGGGTCATCCCTCCTCTAAACGTTCTGCAAACTGCATGTATACAATGCTGGGGATGGAGGGTCTTGACACTCTTAGTTTTCTCTCTTCCTCCTTTCCGCATTGAAAGGAACTCACACATCCACCAGTGTAAAGGATGCGAAGACCCCAGGGCCATTGTGTGGGATGCAGGAAACGGTGCAGCTTATATTATAATAATAGGAACGGGAATAACATTAATAACACTTCATGCCACAGTATCTGTGTTTTCGAGAGAGACTAATATGCAACCCGAGCTGAGCCTAGAGGCTCCACAAATAGCACATTATGTGCACGCTCAGTAAATGTAATAAGAAATCATTAATAGTTAATAACAGCCCTGCGCCCTGTGAGACCGCCTTCCTGTTCCCAGAGATTCATCATCCGTCACCTAACAAATCCCTCATCTCTATCTCTGTTACTTTACTTCTATTACTTTTGTATTTGAAACCTCTTCCTCGCCTTCTTCTTCTAGTTTGTTTAAAGTCGCACAGGAATGCACCTTGGGGAGGATATTGTCACGTGACGGCACAGCAATCCTGCCAAGCACCTTCACTTCCGGTTTTTGGCCATCTTTCTAACCCCGATAAACGCTTTCGTACATTGATAGCCTCAAAGCGTCCATTCTGCCCAATGTATTTTATTGGTTGGGTTTATTGGTGCACAATCCCAACACCCGCCAGACCAAGGAGCTGTGGCTTAGGGCCGCAACTCATATAAATCATCATAACACAGAGGCCAGCACAGTAGGTCAGAGATATATGCGTTCACCTCAGACATCTGTGCCCAGCTTGAAGGAAAAATGTTGACTATATGCAGTGCAGACTCAGCCTTTCATTGTTCCAAGGTCAATAATGTCAGTACCATTAAATGGGGTAATAATAACGCCTATCACTAAGCGCTTAAACATCAGTACAATCTGGCTTGGCGCTATACAAAAAGGTGTTCTTTACATGATCAATTAAGGCTGGCAGAGGCACATCTTCTTCCAGTTCTCTGCCATGCCTCCTGACTACCAGGCTGGAAGACAGAAACCTCGCCTCTTCCAAATGTCGGTCCATCAAGGACAGCCCAGAAGTAGGTAGCTACCTAATGATAGTGCTGCCGGCATACACTGTGCACTGCAATATGTGCACCAAGGGCCAACTGGCATCTCACTGGAAGGATGCCCACCGCATGAGTTTGCAGTGGGCGCCCACTCTCTGTTCCCGTCTCAAATCCAGGGAACCCTGATATATTCCTTGTACAGAGGCATGAAAGTGTGCCAGACGGCAAAGACCACCCTCCCCTCGCAATGCTTGTGGTATTATTGAATCAAATATTTATCATGTTCGCCAATGGTTGTTAGTACCAAGATTACTGAGGTACTAAGTCATGATGAATTAATTTGGCTGTAAGGGAAACTGTAACGCTGATTATACCCTACTTCAAAGTGCAAGGAGTATTGGGTGAGGTACAACATTGTGCCATTTAGGTAAGATACGTCTGATGGAATTTGCAGTCGCTAGAGTAAAACAAGCATTGGCCAAGCCAATAGTTTTGGCTACTGAAGTTGTTCTTTGCATTTTACCTTTAGAAGCAAGAATGCACAATAATACATGCAGCATACAGGGCTCCCTTGAATAAGCATAATATTGTGTTACATCCCTGCAACTCTGCTGCAGTCGGCATACCTACAGGCAGTGCGTCGGTCCTGAAGCCGGCATTCCCGCAGGAAGTGTGTCAGTCCTGAAGCCGGCATACCTACAGGCTGCCCACATGGACATCCTCACCACACTCCCACCCCCCAGGCTCTCAAACACACTTAGGAACCAGGAACTCCAGGCTTAGAGCATGCACTGAGCCATCGCTACACCCGAGCCTCCCCAACATCATGGCTAGTAGAAATCTCAAACTAAGATCCCACACTCCCTTCACACACTCACACTAACCCCCTCATAACACCAAGGCCAAATACTCTCATGGCAGGCTCGCACCACCAAGCCTAACTCATCTCCAGAACCTCCTCACACAACCTACCTACACTCACGCACTTCCTACTATCACACCTATCTGCCCCACTACACTGTCAGCCATCCCCTTTCTGCCCTCCACCAGCTCCCCCGCACACACCTCCCACCCTAAAAAGAACAGGCCTCCCCAAGCCCTCAAATGTGCCCTTATCAACACCCAATCTCTCCTCGCTCAGGCCCTCGAGATTAACAACCTCATTACCACTCTTGCCCTAGACCTACTTGCCATCACGGAAACTTGGCTCCACGAAGCATCTGGCCCAGCCATCTCTCTCGCTCTGCCACAGGGTTACTCCATCCTCCGACAGGACAGACATCTCCTTAAAGGTGGAGGTGTAGCTCTCATATCCAGGGACGAACTCCCCATTACGATGTGTAATCACATATGGGAAGTTAAGGCCGACCTCCTCTCAGCCAAACTGTCCGTGCCCCCTAACTGCACCATAAACATACACATCATATATAGGCCAGCTGGCACAGCCCCCGACTTCCAAGGGCACCTCCTCCACGTTCTAGGCAATAACTTAAAATGTTCCACAAAAACAATTCTACTTGGTGACCTCAATCTAGGTCTCACTGACCCCAAGGATAAAGCAGCCTCAGCCTTACCAAGGAACTCAAAGACCTTAGGTTCACTCAAAAAGTTACTCACTCAACTCACTGCAAAGGCTGCACCCTTGATTGGGTGGCAGACCTCAACTGCTCAACCACCATAACTTCCAACGTGGCTTACCCATGGACGGACCATAATTGCATCCAATTTTCCATCCCCACTGAGTCTACTGCCAAAGTACTATCCTATGTCCCCCAGGCTAAGGTTAGAAGCTCCAAAGAAATGAACAAAAGTCAACCTTCTTCCCTTCCTGGATGTCCAGGAACTCAAACCCCCATTCGCCAATGAGCCCCCAGCACACTTGCTGACATCTACTCTCACACCCTCACCAAAGCCATTGACACTATAGCCCTGATTGAAGCAAAAAAGAGAAAAAATCCATGCATACTAACTCATGGTTAACGGATGACTTACTAGCCCTTCGCACCAGCAAGCGCTCTGCTCTAGCCAACTGGCAGACTAATCCCTGTGATGCCACTAAGGATGAATTCAAAAGGCTATCTACCCTATATAAAAAAATCTATATTTAATGCCAAGTCTAACGCATTCAACCTAAGAATCGCTAATGCCAACTCTTAAATCTAAGGAAATGTTCTCCATCTTTAAAGACCTCACCAACCCACCCACCAGCCCCGATGAAATCATAAAAGATGAAACCTGGTGCTCCAGCATGCAGGCAGCCCTGCTAAACAAAATTACTCTTCTCCAAGATAAAATACAAACACAATGCAACGCACTACCTAAGTCTGACCGTCCTGTCACTCCTAGCTTCCTGCTCGCTGAAACACCCAACCCCCTCTTCTCCTTCAGAGATGTTTCAGAATCGGAAGTCATAGATCTCCAACACCTCAGACCTTCCATGTGTAAAGGAGACATCTGTCCACCTAACATTATCAAAGACTGCACTGATTCCCTGGATCCTCTCATCAGAGAATTCATCAATGCCTCATTTACCACATGCACCGTCCCGTCAAGCCTAAAAGAAGCAAAGAAGCATGGGTCGCCACCTTCTCAAAAAGCCCACCCTAGACCCATCATCCCCCAATAACTACCGTCCCAGCACCACTGTCCCATTCCTCCTTAAAATCCTTGACAAAGCTGCCCACAGCCAGATCCAACACTTCATAGAGTCCAATGCCATCCTAGGGAAAAGGCAATCAGGATTCCGTAAAGGCCATGGCACTGAAACCGCCCTACTGGACCTTAAAAACCAGATAACTGAGATAATGTACAAAAGCAAACCAGCACTCTTAATGCTTCTGGACCTGTCGGCCGCATTTGATCTTCTTGATAACAAGATCCTTACCGGCCAGCTCACCAATGAAACCCACTTCTCCAATCAGGCCTCTTCCTGGATAACCTCCTTCTTAGAAGGCAGAGCCATGAAGGTCTTCTCTGACCAAGCAAATGCAGCTCCCACCACCATCCACTGCGGTGTTCCCCAGGGCTCCTGCACAGCACCTACCCTCTACAACCTGTTTACTGAGCCTCTCTTCGACAAACTGGACTCCTTCGGCATAGCCTACACCAACTATGTCGATGATACACAAGTGTTCCTCCCTCTCACCAGCTCCTACGACCTAGACTCTGCAGCCCTTCTCCAAATATACTCAGCCATCCAAGCGTGGATGGCAGACAATGGAATATGCCTCAATGGAGACAAAACGGAGATTATCCTCATAGGCCCCAACGAAATACTGTCCAAACTCAACCATAAATACAGCAACTTCACCATTGACAATATCATCATACCTGTCTCCTCCTCAGTGAAGACCCTTGGGGTTTACCTAGACTCCACCTTCTCTATGACCCGACAGGTCACTGCCATCACCTCCACCTCTGCCCACACCACTAAATTAATAAATGCTATAAAACCATATCTTTGCAACCAAAACTGCCTCTCCATCGCTCGAGCCACCATTGGAGCTAAATTGACCACTGCAATTCTCTTCTTGCCGGCACATCAGCAAAAAACCTAAATTGGCTCCAAATAGTCCAGAATAACGTGCTTAGAGCAGCATTCAATATCCCCAAAAGAGACTGCATCACACAGGTTAGACGGGCTGCCCTCTGGCTACCAGTAAAGGAGAGAATCACATTAAAGACACTCACATTAACACACAAATGCCTAAGACTCTCGGCCTCTCCCTACCTAGCTGAAACCATCATCAGAGATACCTCTTTGCATCCCAGGAGAACACGCTACGCCAAACAACTGAGCATCCCGCCCATGAAAAGAGCTAAAGGAGGGAGGATCGTCTTTCCTTATTTAGCACTTAAACTCTGGAACGCCTTGCCCGACGCACTCCGAGCTGAGACATCCCTTGCAGCTTTCCATAAAGGTCTCAAAACTACACTATTCAACTAAAACACTCCACCTCACACTGATTGAAACTCTGCATATCCTATGTAATGCCTGTAACCAACTAGGTACATCGTACACTATGTCATGTCCTACGTAATTCCTGTATCTAGGTTTGTATATCCAAACACATTGTCATGTAACTAAGCATGCTTTCTTCTGTAACCAGTTATGATTATTTGTAACAGCACGACAAAGTCTCAGGGCTGCTGTGCGCTATATATATGTCAATAAATAAATAAATGCAGTGCATCGGTCCTGAAGACGGCATACCGACAGGCAGTGTGTCGGTCCTGAAGCCGGAATACCTACAGGCAATGTGTCGGTCCTGAAGCCAGCATACCTACAGGCAGTGTTTCCGTCCTGAAGCCAGCATACCTACAGGCAGTGTGTTGGTCCTGAAGCTGGCATACCTTCAGTTAGTGCGTCAGTCCCATACCTACAGGTAGTGTGTCAGTCCTAAAGTCGGCATACCTACAGGCAGCGTGTTGGTCAAGAAGTCATCCTTGAAGGGTTTCAGACAGTTTGGCCAGAGCAGCTTGCATACTGGCATGGGTGCACAATGGAAGTTCTTTTCAACTGACTGTGCTCCTGGTACTCAAGACTGCCATGCTCAAGCAGCAGCTCTGCCACTGGGGAGGGGCAGTCACTGTGATTAAATGTTACCGCAAGTTGCCTAAAAGGGAAGAAAACTGTGGGGAAGAATCAGTCTGGAGGATACAAGTTTGCTCTCTCTTTCAATCTGATAGGCTGAGTTGGGAGATACAGAAAAGGTCTAAAAAAAAGAGACATTGCTCAAAGTAGCGATAGCCCCCACGAGAGCTTTTGGTAGCACCAATGTCCTGGGTAATATGGCCAGCACTAAACCATAAGACTATACCCCGCCTTGTGTATTCCCCTGCTCTTCCCTCAGCTCCAGTAAGGCATACAATCTAGCTTAGTGGGTCGGCTGCAGCTGCTTTATCAAGCAGGAGGTATCTTACAGGCGATCCTAACACAAGAACGTCAGAGTTTCAGGTTTTCTATGCTGGCCTAGAGTACTAGCTACAACTAGAGAAAGGACTAAGTTCATATTCCTCACAAGGGGTCTCCCTGATCTAAAACTCCCTAGGCAGTCCTCTCTATACACTTTTTTTTTCGTCACTTAACATCACTTTTCGATTTCAACTTTCAAGGGTCTTGTGTTACTTCTTTACTTGCATATTTCTGCATAGATTTCCCACCCACACATCCAGGCCTACCCGCACCCTCAACATTCCGTTGCATCTATGGATCTTGTAGCCCTGAGTGCTCTTGACTAAACTAGTGGATATCCTTCACTCTTGTGGTTCTCGCTAGCACTTTCGTTTTGGATAAGCCCTGTGACGCTGCCCAGACTCTCTGTAACTGCTATTATGGTCCATCCTTTCCCTGGTGCTTGGCATGTGGTGCGTGGCTGTCTTTGTCAGCTGCTAGGTGATGGTTCATGTCCAGCTCCATCATGCCACATACCTGTGTAAGACTAAGTAGTGCTACAGTTGGAGTGTCTTTAAGGAGTCAGTGGGCAGTCAGAAGGGATGTCCCTGAAAACTTATTAGAAACCGGGTGAACTACATTTTTGGCATGGTAACATGGCATGGCAACACTTATCCCACCACGGTATGGTATAAGAAGGCATACACGGTGGCTAAATAATGTTTTACATTGATATAAACAAAGAAATGCAACCAATTGTGATGTTTCTAAAGAACAAGAGGATGGGCCGAGTTGTCAAAAGGTGGTCTTTTGGGCAAGATATGTTAACAGTAACCATCTGAAAATCATTCTACGTCCTATCGTAACCAATAAATCCCTTCACACAAATCTCGCACTGAAACACCACAGTGTTACACAATGGAACACACACCACCTGATGACATATCCCTACATTAAATGTGCCTAGATAACACAATAACCCACCGCAACGCGCCACACTTCTTAAAAACTACTCTGACAAGCACCACAATCATGCAATTGGTTACCTGACGTGCACATTAAAAGAGCATAGCAAGGAGTTTCACTCATTCTCCTGTGGAGTAGTCCTCAGGACGGCTCACACAACCTTTGTGACTGGCAGCAATAGGGGAGGACATTCATGTTGGCCCTGCTCAGGTGAATCCCCTATATGTGCCCAGGATCAGACACTTTGGTTAAACGCTGAAGCTGGTATTTTAATACAGGTTACAAATTTAGCACTTAAACACATACCTTCCAAGCTCCACTTGGTACAAATACAAAATTTTTGGTTTCAAGGCCTACAATAATGTCTTATAGAGCAGAACTTTCAAGTTTAACGTGGCTACGCGTGAGAACCTCATCCAGTCCTGAATTTGTTTGGATTCTTGGGCTTTTAGTTTTCCTAACTTTCAAATGGGAAATAAAGAATACAATTCCCAGAATCCAAATGGAAAAAAAAAACAGCACTGCTTGGCCTTGTCACCCATGGCTACGGAATCTCTGATAGTTTACTTGCAAAATACTATGTTAAAGAGACATTACAATGTGTAAAACCTTAGAGAAACATGTTAAGCCAAAAAAATATTGCTGTAGGTTTCCACATCCTGAATGGAAAACTTGAAGACCCAGAATGTAAAATAATACATGCCTGAAAAAATATATTTTTACAGCAGTGCAGTAACATCACTTCGATATAGAGTGCATTTGTCATAAACTTCCAGCATACGGATATGCACGAGGTTAAGGAAAACGAAGTACATAGCAATCCGCCTGAGCTTTAATGTGTGTTACACAGAAGTGAATGAGATTGCTAGGAAGACTCAGAATGTTTATTATAGTTGTAGGGTCTACTATAAGTACTTCCCACTTTTTTGATAGCGGGGGACCTGTCTCATTAGGGGAAACGCGTACAGCCGCACAAACTAGTAAACAGGCTACCCCTTCCTTTAGGCGCATGCGCTGATGTCATGTTATAACCTCCAGTGACAGAAGGTTTTCAAATCATCTGCACAGGTACAGAGGTCTGTTAAACATAGATATTCACTTTTTTTTAAAAACATAATTCACGTTTAAAACATATAAAAGTGCACACTGTTCCAACATGAGTTTACGCCGAGCAAAACAGTGTTTTCTTGAGCGAACAAAGCAATACACTGTTCACACTGTGGGGGTGGGTTAATACAGTGAAAATGTGTGAAAATAATGTTTAAATACCACACAACATGAATATTACACAAAATATGATGAAAAAAATCACACATTCCACTTGTCATGTACTGGACATATATAATGATCTTATATGTAGTATTTCGGAGGCCTTTCTAATGGGTGATGATTTATTGCACAGTACAGAGGTCTAGTGCCTTGTGAAAAGGTGTCTTAGTTGTTAGAGGAACAGACTAGCACAAAAACAATATCTAGTCAGATTACAGTTCGACACACTGGCCCTGATTCATGGATTATTTGCGCCGAAAAAAACGGAATTTGTGCGCCATTCTGCCCGCAAATCCCCATTTGTTAAACAGCGATTAGCGGGCAGAATGGCGCACAAATCCCGTTTTTTTCCGGCACAAATAATCCATGAATCAGGGCCACTGTTTTTCAGCCCCATATTCAAGATGTGTCCATCCTGGAACTTTCTTATAGAATTTCGAGGGGCTCCTTCATCAGGACAAACAATTTATTTGAAGTTCGATCCAATTATGACAACTCTGTTTTCCTTGCACAGGCAAACTGAAAAGCAAACAACAAACATAAATGGTTTAAAAAACCTATCTCTGGACTACTTCAGACTCATTCACGTATTTTTAGAATGGAGGTTGTGACCTAAAACTGACCTTTGTCTTGTTGAAAAAAAAAGTAGGGCTGGTTTTCTAATCTTCTCTCTTTAAATGGAATCAGGGGGGCTGTGATCTCCCAATACTTAGATAAAGTTAACAACCTATCTGTGTATTTTTAATCAGAACCGTGTGTGACTGCATATCCGTCAGTACTTATGAAAGTTGATGTCTACTGACCTTGCTATAAGCATCTGGAGTACTTCACAGATGTCATCGGCTCATAAATGGTGCCCAATCTTTTGGTCTCAGCTCCCACCTTCTATTGCAAGGTAGGCTAGGATGGTAAAAAGAGGCGTGCAGCCCTTCGTTTTACAGTACATTTGGTTTAATTTCAACAGTATCTCCTGTGTGCATACGTTATTGCACCCAGGTAAGGGCAGGGGAGGGGGCTGATATTGGTCTGCCCCCTTAGTTATTGTGTACCTTCCTCATCAGTAACTCTATGTGGGAAAGCATTCTGGGACGCTGGCATAGGATTAAAAAGTTAATTATTCAACTTTTTTTAAACAGACTTCTAGTATATGTGCAGTTGATTTGAATACATTTTGTCACTGGAGTTTGTATCTAGGGTGAATGTGTATAAAGGGATTGGTAGCCTCTTTCCTAGTTTGTGGTTATCACAGCTTACAACAATATAGCCCAACAGGAGAACAGCTTTACAAGTAATGCCGCAAATGTTAAAGCCCTGATCATGTTCCTTTGTTTTGCTTTAGAAACGCGCTTCTTTGCAGCTGCAGGTTACAGTACTGTCGTATTCCACCTCCCATGCGCTTTGATTTTCCGCTCTAGCTGTTCCCTTTAAACCCTCTTCACACGAGGCTGAAATGCATTAAGGGGCATGATGCGAGGGTGGGGTGGAAGGTGTTCTTCGCTAGCATTGCAACCCCCGTAAATTCCTTAAACAGTTTGTCATGGCATCCTCTGAAAAACCGAGCATGCAGTCTCACAGCCAGGGCTGTTATTGAGGCAAGTGAATCGAAAATAGAAACCAATATTGCTCACATTCAACAAGTGATCTGAAAACGGGCCCCTATCAGTTTCTAGTTTCTATTGGGACCAAGCTCCCTCCGTGCCATCCATCCCTCGCCACACACCCATACCTGCCACAATACATAACGATTGAACTGGCTGTGAAAGACCTTTATCTCCACGAGTATTCTCAATGCAGTGATGGGAGGGGCTAGCAGAGGGAAGGGATGACCAGCCAGCAGAGGAAGGATCACGATGCTGCTTGAATAGGATAGAAACACGTGATTTTAAATTGGATACCCAATTTGTACACTTACTGTAAAACATGTCCTCACTGGTCTAAATGGCACCAGGACACAGAAGAAATTAACATTCTGTGATGTGGTGAATTCATTCTTGGACATTTCTCATTACTCTGGCAACCAGATACACTGCTCTCAGACACACTTGTTTCTCTTTCTCCTTTCTTAGCAATGTTTTGCCACATAGCTGGCTAGCACCACCAAATGCACCAAAACCAAAATGCTTGGCACTAGACAGGGCAGATAAGACAAGCTCATATACATCGAAGCTACTATGACAGGGGATGAAGCAGGGCTCTCCAAGATCAGTATACAAAAGCCAAATCATTTCAGTGTTTTCAGGATAGCCACACACAATCATCTCCTTCACATGCAATTCTCTTAGGGTGTCTGTGCATTGGGAACTGAGCATGTACACAGCCATTCTTAACCTGAGACCTGGCTAAAACTGTCTTCATGAAAAGGAACCATCTCAGAATAGCCCTCGGACCTTTGACGAAGTCCTCTGCCTTATTCTGTGGACTACGAGAGGGGTGACCAAGAAAGCGGGGCCTCCACAGGTTAGTGGGTGATGATCCCAGTGACAATACAGGGAGGATATACTTTCCACCATGCCAGGGTCCCCATTGCATGGCATGGCACAGTCACAGGAGGAATCGATATGGAGCACCTTCCCAGATTATGAGCCTGAAGTTCACACTGTAAGTGCATGTAATATAGGTTTGGCTAGGTTCACATACCTGTGACATGCCATTTGAAAGCCCCTACCCCCACGTATACAATCCTACCCCACAATTCAGACGATATTCAAAAAGCAAAACATATTTGAAAGAATTAGATCAGTTTAAACAACTGGGTATCCAGATTTACCCTGGAGCCCACTACACTATGGGATATATAGACTTAAAAACACAAATGTATTCATGCCTGTATGAATCTCTCTAATTCAAGTCCACAAACACATCCACTTTCAATCATAACAATCTCCATCTAAAATTCTATATTCTAATGGATACTATATGCACCTACATTTGTGCTTAGGTCTCATATTCATTTAACAAAATATGCTTAAATGTGATTTTCTCAAGCATAAAAGCAAGCGTTGCACCGGAGGAAAATTGAATCAATAAACAAAATATAGATATGCACCAAATTCCCTATCCATGTGTGAGATAGCTAGATAGTGAACAAATTAACCATATAGAGGACACTTGACATATAGGCAAGGACTGGTTAACATAATGCTATGTGTCATGCCATTTACATGCAAAAGGTAACTTCTTTGCATTTGCTCATCTAAGTTTGATTTTGCAAATACTGTCCTCACAAATCTATATTTTTGGTGCTCAACTACATGTACACTGCTACCTGCTTGTGGGGATGCAGTGCTCTATGTAAATGTGCCTTTTCTTAAACCAGGATTTGTTCTTTCATTTATCAGTATGTATGTGAGGGTGTGTATGTCTTTCCTTGCACATAAATGGATTTCATTCTATACATCCCCCTTGTATATGGAGTCAGTTTTGTTCCTCTCCAGTCTCTAGTCTGTTTCTTTCCTCATTCAGCTCAATATCCTGGAATCTAAACTCCTCCCCTTCTTTCTATCCAATGTGTATGTTGTTCTTATAGGACTTCCCCCACGCCTACTCTTCGCATAGAGGTGTGCTTTCTCGGCCACCTGATCAAAAAAGATGGGGCTGCTGTTCTTTCTGAAAAGAAGCTAATTTTGTTTTTTATGCTGCAACATCTGACTCATCAGTGCCACCTTGATAACACCTATGTTTTTATTTCTGTACACTTAGAAAACAGTGTGATCTCTGGAAGTATTGAATTCTGATAAAGTTTGATGTTTTATGCATTTTTAGAAAATTTTAGCTATTGGCTGTTTGCAAAATGACAGCATATATCAATATTCTAAAAGTGCATTGTTTTATCTGAAACATATCAATGATGCAAGGCTTAATTTCATTTTTTCTCATGGAAGTGAGATTTCTTTTTCATGTAAAATGCATTGGTTTCTTTGGTGTGCACTGAAGCTGTTCTCCCCAAGAGGGGAGAGAGGACACTTCATCTTAATATTCTTTTTCCATGTATGCACTATAGTCAAAGTTCTTGGTTGTGCATATCTTCAGTGACTTTTAACCTTAATAATACAAGGCAGATTGGCAGATGTTGTGCATCTGAGTGCCTGTGACCTCCTCTGCTGACCTCTTCATAGTCTTATGGGCCTGGTTTATGAGTTGTTTTAGAATAAACAATGCAATATCTCTTTGAAGCAAGGTCTAATGCCATTAGTGCATGCCTGAAGACAATTTATAGTGTTTCCATCGGGCTTAACTAACTATAAACTGTAATTATTTTCTATCCAGTTCTGAATAGCCTGGGACCATGCACACTTCAGCCTGTGTACAAGTGATAACATAGCTTACCATGCAATTTTATTCTGTTCTTTTCTTTCCAGCTGTTGCATTTCAAACAATACAGTCTGAATGAATTGTTAAAATAGCACAATAAAGGAGCACACGATATATTCTTACATTGTCTGAACTACACATTTTGCTGTAATGACATCATATTTAAATATGCTATTCACATTGGAAAGACACTTGAAGAAATCATAGTATAACTTTTGATTAAATTGCTTGTGGTATCTTCGGCAAGAATAATGACTTCATGTCTGGGTTGTAGCATGTTTAATTCTGGGAACACTTTAAATCTTACATTTTACTTTTCAGAAATCCTGCTTTTCATGTTTTGGGCTCAGGAATTCACAACATGGGTTTGTGTTGCCAAGAAAGCTTGTCTACTCCACAACACATATTCAAAATGGGCATTTATGGAATTAAATTTCTGTGGGTTGCACAATGGCTGAAAGAAAATATGTTTCTGTACATTGTTATTAGGAAGTCTGGCTTTAAAAATACATTTATTTCAACATACACTTTTGAACCTTTGGGCACACTCCACAATTTGACATGTGCCACTTTTTAACATATTAGCAAGCACGAGACAGACATCTCTAATAAATGCCAAGGGTGATACATTTGACTTGTGTCACTCCGCCGAGGAAGGCCTTTCTCATTTTATTCAATTTAGGCCTCATATTTATTATCTATAAAATATTCTACACTAGCCAGATCCAAAGACCCCCGGGGAACAGACATCTGGATTTATAGAGAAGATACACACACTGCTACTGTTGCCAAAGGTACATCTCTTGAGAATAACTTCCTTCAAAGGCTCATAGAAATGTTCTTTGATCTTTGAGTTCCCACACAATATACAACATGGCCACTTCACTGCTGCCTAGTATTCTTTTGGTTTTAGTAAAGACAGGCATTCCTTTCATACTCCAAAGGATTGAAAGGGACTATCAAATGATCTATCATCATCTGTTTTAGAATTAAGAGAGGCGTGCCCTTACCAGGCAGTTTTCTCCAGTAGCAGGAAAGATTAAGTGGATTCCAAGATGTCTGATAGAAAGATAAAGGCTTGGACCAGTCCCTAAAACCCTAAGTAAGCTAAGGAGAGCCATTTTGAGGCAGCCAATTACAGGGCTCCCTAGCAAAGGTTTAACCCTAACAATAAGACCAGTTCACCAGGAGGGAGCACAAGGTTATAAAAGCCCACACGTGCAGTCTGCTGTGTGGAAGTTGGCAACACAACTGATGGAGATTAGAACAGTTTGTCTAGCACAGTGAGTACACAGAGGAGGTTATAGGCAAGATCTCAGATGCTGACCGGGTCCAGGGAAAGAAGAACTGAGGTGGATAAAGACCCAGGAGGCTGGTTGAGGTCAGACCCGGGGTAGTTGGATCTGCATAAAGACCCAAGAGGCAGAAAGAGAGACCCTGGGGACCTGGGTGAAGCCTTTCCAGCATTGACACAACCTGGAAAAAGACCACGGAAGCAGGAGGAGAGATTTTGAGCTGGAAAGCATGAGGAGGCAGCTGAGGAGAGTGACAAGAAAGGTGGATGTTGGAGAAGGTGGTGGATTGAACAGGTCAGTAAGAGTGTCAGAGATTGGTGATCATGAGGAAAAGTTTGGAAAATATAAGACAATTGAGGTCAGAAAAAAGGAGATTGCTGATAGTTCAGCAGATGTTGTTGTCAGGCAGGCATAGGATGCAACCAAGCAGGAGATGGAAGAGATTTGAAGATGTTTAGTAAGTCTGAGGAGGTTGGTTGCATTATGGATGTTGGGAACAGAAGGAGGAAGTTAGAAGTTTTCTCAAGGAAGTTGGTAACAGTGAGGAGGTTGGTGCCAGAAAGGTGTCAGTTGGAGAAAAGGGTAGAGGGTGTGGATTAAGCAGCTCTGTCAGTTTTGGATGACACAGATGATAGTGAGGACGATGTTGGGAAACAGCAGGAGGAATGGTAAATGAAGAGGGGTTTAGATCATCTGAAGAGAAGGTTATTAGAGAACATCAGGATACAGATCATGACAGTTTAGTGCAGGAGGGTAGAGGCAGCAAGTAAGAGTTTGGAAAGTATCAGGAAGATTGAGGTGATCAGAACATTGGAATGTATGTGAAGGAGAATGAAGAAAATCAGAGGATTTGCGTGCATTATAAATTGATGGGTGAGAGGTTGAAAACCTTCCAAAACTTGGTGAAGAAGGTCTGGATAGGAGGCTAGAAGCAAGAGAGTGGGACTGAGTTGGTAAGAACGTAGAAGTAAATAGGATGGGAATTAAGAGAACATCAGGATGAGGAATTGAAAGAAAGTCAGACCAAGAAGGTACCTTTGACCTTTGGCAAGTGTAAGAGGTGCAGGTGTATGAGGTGAACAGAGGAACACGCACATGACAGAGGATCAAACGTAGGTTGACACTGAGGTGCTCATAAGAAGGAATGGGAAGGAATTGGCTGGTCCAGGACTGTAGCTCTCAGGAAGACCAGGGGACCGTTCTTTGTAGCTCTGCCAACCACCAGCAGTCCAGTTTCCCCAATAAGGAGAAATATTGGAGGAAGAGTAGGATACTTTTTTGGCAGAGGTCCCTGAGCTGTAGCTCTCCCTGCTCAGCTAGTCAGAGTGGAGCTGGCAGTTTCAAGATGGACCTGCCTGGTGACTTTTGCCGGGGTGTGTGAAACCCTATAATCTGACACTGAGACTGGAATCAAAGGAGCAGTTCAGGAACCCCTAGAAGCCTTAGATCATAGAGACTCATGAAAAGACTGCAGGAATGCCTGTGGTCACTGACTCCTTAGTGACTTTTGGTTGAGCACTTTATGACAGATTAGAGGCACTTTATCTTCTGTGCTTTGAAGAGAATATCCAATCTGGCAATTTTGTTTGATAAAGAATTTTTTTTCTTGTTTTTTCTAGCCACCCATTAAACAATTACCCCAAATATAAAACTCAGTAAACTCTACTTGTGGTCAGGCTGGTCAGTTGATCCCACGATCTATGTGACAGACAGAGATGGAGTGATTGATGTCACAGCCATTCTATCCACACATTCAAATCCTGAGGTTATTCAAATTAGTATATATGAGGCTGCAAACATGTTAATGTTACTGTCAGTTTTGAGAGAATTATTTGAGCACTAAGCACAATGTGCATTAAGGGCATAGTGATTCAAGCATACATCCATTTGCTGACAGGCATATAAGATCTATGGTCATCATTATGTTTTCAAATTATTCTTTGCATTCATGAAAATCAGGCTGAGACCCTCAGAGGCGTTATTTGTACCTTTCCACTTTCTCATCAGGGTATTTTGAAAGATTGCAACAGCAGTGTAGTGTACTAGAGTGTCCATCTTGGAATGATAATGTTCTATCTGAAAATAATGTCTATGGTTGTTCTATCTTTTGATAATGTGCCTTGCTCAGTAAGTAACATGCTGAAAGCCTGCACACTGACTTGAAAATGCTGACTTGCCTTTATAACAGCTGTTATTTTACAAAGAAAGATTCTGCTGAATAAGAAAGCAGGAACATGCATAAAGATTGGTCCTGACACTAGACCATATGCTAACTTATGTGTTCAATCTTAATGAAACTCATTTCTAAAATGAAAATGATTCAATTACACAAATAAAGGATACGTTTTAATATGGATGTAGAGTTAAATAAAGGATGGGAAATCAGAAGTAAAGGATGTGCTTTGGCTGGGGATGTCAGCCATGCAACATGACATCCTGGCATCTGACGGTAGCACGAAGGACTTTTCAGGGTGCACAAATTCTCCACCATTGCTCACCCACAGTGACTGTGACACCACAGCCCCATCTATCAGTGGTCATACCATGGGTTCTAGTACCTCCCACGGCAAGTGTGCATCATCACATTCTCGGGTTTGCCATGCAACGGAGCAAGTGACAACCGCAGAAGCCAACCATGCCCAATCATTGCTAGTGGAACCAACGTCTGTGGGCACCACCAGTCATGTGTTTCAGGAGCCACTCCGATAAATGGTTTCTGAGAACATGTCACATGCAGCACCCTCATTTGGGCAGTATCCACGTAACCAGCTCATGAGGCATGCAGCCCCTGCTTGATTTATCTGTTTCACAATCATAGGCACCACAGCACCATAGATGGATGGTCACTGATAATTATCCCTTGCTGGATGTCTTTAACTTTCTCCCAACCCAAGTATCATGTCACTGGCCCTCATTCCGAGTTGGGTGCAAAGGGATACCGGGCACCATTAAGGACATTGGTGCCGGTAATCCCTTTGCGCCCTATTACGAGGTCCCTTAGCGGGTCCCTTCCTTAACGCCTGGTTTTACCAGGTGTTATGGACAGGGCCCCTTAAGGGACTTCAGAGCTAATAATGGTACCGCAATTTGCGGTACTGTTATTAGCGCCTTCCCCCTTCCCATTGAGCCCTATGGGGGCTGAAATGGGAATGGGGAATGGATTTTTCAATGGGGATTTACCAGTCCCGCAAAGGTTGGAATAGACCGGTAAGTCCCCATTGAACCAGGGCGCACTCGGTACCGGTGTTGGAGGTAGTCATGGCGCAAATAGTGCCATGATTACCTCCAAACTCGGAATGAGGGCCACTGTCTCTCAACACAAAATGGCACAAGATACACTAAGGGATTCTCTGCCCCTTGCTGCACCCGAGTGCCACCCAAGGACACTTGAACAATTCCCTCGGTATAAGAGTTATCTTCATGTGTCGTGACTCCCTGAATGTCTGCACACAACTGCAGCCCTTGGGCACCTGTTAGTTCACCCAATTCAAGAGATAGACATGCCCTGACAATGATCTGCTTCCCCCCAGGATGTCTGAAACTTTATTCCACCCTAAGTGTGACATCACTATCTCTCAACAAAGTAGCACAAGCTACGCTAACAGATTCTGTTTAAGCAATGTCATCTCATGTAGTAACTCTGAATGTCTGCTCTCGAGTATTACCAAGGACACCAGTGTAGTTGACTCAATTCAAGAGATGGACAGATGCTGATAGGTATCTCCTACCTCCCTGGATGTCTGTAACTTTCTCCCACTTTAAGCGTCACATCAATGGCTTTCGACATAATAGCACTTGTTGAACTAATGCAGTCTCTGCTCCTTCCTGTACCCAAGTGTCACTCTATGGCACATGCAACGAGCATGTGTCGACTCACTTCTAGATGCCATATGTGGGGATGGAACCAATAATTGGACACTATCCATGTGGAATTTGTGCAGAGTGCAAACTAACAAAGAAGAGTAAAGAAATTGACATCAGCAAAAGAGCTTCTCTAACTGCAACACGATCACGTGGTTTACCTCATCAGATTCCCCTGCGGCCTACCATACGTGGGCAAAACCAACCGGAAAGTTAAGACCCAGATAATTGAACACCACAGCTGCCTGCAAAACAAGACAGAAAAATCACCTATGGTTAAACACTTTAGATTGCTGAACTATGTTCATGATGAGTTCCCATGGACGGTCCTACAAGTACGGAAGGGAGATAACACACCCACAATGGAAAACTGATAGCTACGAAAGGAGCAAAAAATGATATACATCATGAGAAGTGATACTATTTGCCTCAATGAATCAAATGAATGACACAGAATTAAAAATTAAGAGATTATGGGCCTCATTACGACCCAGGCGGAGGACCATGGTGCTATTAGCACCATGGTCCATGCCGGATTCAGCCATGGTGGATGGCGGATTTACCGGCCCATTCCAAGGTTGGCGGGGCGGTAAATCCCCATTCACCATGGCCCCTTCCCCATTCCCATTTTTGGCCCATAGGGCTCAATGGGAATGGGGAAGGCACTAATTACGGCACCGTAAATTACGGTGCCGTAATTAGCACCAAGGTCCCTTAGCGGGTTGGACTTTAACGCCTGCAAAAAGCAGGCGTTAAAGTGTAAATCGGACGTTAAGGGTTTAACGGCGCCGCAGCCTTATACGGCGCCGTTAACCCCTTAACGCCAGGGTTGTAATGAGGCCCTATATGCCGCTATTCTGAAAGACCAAAGAAATATCGAGGCTGAGTACCACAAATGAAATACACCAATCACGGGCTGAAAAGATACAAGTATCTTTTATTACTGTACAATTTACAAAACAAAACAGATAGCTATCTGGCTCCCAACACCTCAGTGTGTACAGCCGACACAGTGAAGAGTGAGAGTGCTGGACATCTAAACACAGACATATTTCTACTATTTTAACAATATTCTCCAGCCTCCCTCCAGGTTAATATTTCACAGGTTAGAGTTTGTGCCTAGTTTACATGACAGATGTTACAATATTATGCAAAGTATTAAACAGATTTACATGTCCATGAACATTCAATGGTACTATTGTTTCTCAAATCCACGGTAAGCCTTATTCAAAATGTTACTACAATGCAGTTCAGCTAAAGCATACAAACAAAGTTTACTCTTCATTGTTTTGGTGTTTATACCAAGATGAGGCTTGTGAGCGCAGACAACACTTGAATGGCAGTTCGTATGAAGCGAAAGGTTGCTTTGCATAGGTTAAACAGTCAGCTCTCGGTCAACCTAAACATTAACGAAAACTCAGAACATGGAACATGAGTGAAAATCAAAATGGCGGATGAGTCTTAAAATGGCAGCGAAGTTTAACCCAAAATCGGAACTTTGCAATGCGGTTTTCTGCGTAATACGAACGGGCTTCGGACAATATTCATAATAAGGAGGCACTTTATGATTACGGTTTAACAAAACCACACAACCAAGCCATCACCCTCAACCGGATCAAACAGGGTGGGCTTAATCACCAGGGGTTAATCCATAGAGACAAACAAGACACTCTCTATGGCCCTAGAGTGCACACACTATTTATAAGCAATACGGTGTAGAGCACCCTTTATCAGCTGTGCTCCATGTTTTTGCCTCATGATCTTGTCATGTCAGGCCTAGATTTGGGACATGCACCAGGTTCTACTGCAACAGGAGCAATATGTATTAACAAACGGAGAGCCGCAGTGCTCCTTACTTTTATCACCAGATGATGTGGACACTACACTTCTGAACTATTAGAACAATACATAGACTCGCACAAAGATGGACCTTTGTCTCACCAACGAGCTGCCGAAATTGATGAGAGGCAGAGACACACTAGGCTCCCATGGCAACCAATTGTTCGGCATCTAGATTTACAATCAAGAGAATACGATTGGAGCAGACCACCTAACGAAAAGGTTACAGGGAGAGCCAATGCCGAGATGATCGAAGTTGCAACACTAGCAACTTTGACTACATTCATTCCAGCATGACATCGAAGGTATTTATACTAATCCGTCCACCATACAACTGATCGCTGCATCTATATAGTAGTATGTGCTTCTAATACAGCATGCTCCCTTTTCAGCCCGCTACCAACACAGTGTTTCCGGTTCTTCTGTCATCTCAGTAACTTGGAATACAGTGCAGAGATATATACAGAACGCCAACACTCACCTACGGGGATAACGAATACTCGAGCCATTCAAGAAAGAACATTAGGATTAAGGTATTTGATTACTTCGAATCCTTCTGCATTAATATTTTCAACTTATTGAAACAGATGCACACCACTCGATAAATCTATGCAAGCAATAAGCAACACGTCCCTCTGTCTATTGCCCCCCACAGTGTTCACAGTCTAACACAGCACAACGTTTAAGGAGATATGCACAGAATATACTGACGGAATAAGGAAGCCCTCTGACTCCAATCCAAGGCAATGCAGAAGAAAATATACTCTTAATAATACAACTAAGGGCATTTAGAATATACTTACCCATATTCCACATGTTACAACAGGTCCTTCACATGAATGGGATTGAGCTATACCCTCACAAGAAAACTACTTAAAGAACCAAGGCCGAAACAGTACAACGTAGGAACTACACATCCACAAATCAGATGGGTGCAGGACCCTACTAAGATGTTTGCACAGACTAATGATTTTCCTGCTGCCACAAGGTGAATTACAGGAGCACTGAGAATGCGATTGAAAGGCTATCTGTATGCTTTTCTTGCAGCTAGCAATACAGGAACAAGAAACAGTCCTACACCAACTACATACGGAAGTTGTGCACCCCCACAAGAGCCAGCCAAGGTAATCAACCATGCTTAGGTTCTGAGTTCAGTAATAGAACCACATAGAGAATGTAAGCTAACAGCTCACACTGTTCCCTTTCTTTTAATTTGACAGGTTTAGCTTATTTAAAGCCCTGCACCAGCCGGATCAATTGAATAGGAATTGATTTGGAAGTATTCTACTGAAGAATGTTTTGTATCTAATGCCATAAGAACAGAAACACGTTGAGGTTTTAACCCCTAGATTTACACAAAGGCATAACTAATAGCATATGATAACAATGTGACTTTTGTGTGCATAGAAATTTTGTTTGCCACATACACTGTTTTCTTGAATAACTCCAACTAAAGGCTTCTCAGAATTCCTATAGATTACTTTGATGTAAATAACAGCACCTAATGTGCTAAAACGATATGTTTGTAACCAATTGAATGTTGATTGATTTGTTTGTTTTAACATGTTTGAGTAAATAATAAAATTATTTTTAACCTTTGGGGATTGGTTTAATGGGCCATCCTAGGAGGCTTAACCCGTCACATCCACTCTATCTCAATTGTATGAATATTGCCTCCTGGCAGGCCTGTTACTTTATCCTGCCAGTTGTTATGGTTATTTTATCCAGAGCCCAATAAATCACACACAAATTAAAAGGTATTACACGTGTATCCTATGACCAGATCCCCAAGTAGATCTCATTCTCAGGGATGCTCTCCCCTGACACTGATGCCACCTTTGAAGTTAACTGATGAAAACGGAATATGTCACACTGCACAACCAATAAATATCAAAAATATGATATAACATTCTTTAAATCTGACTTTCCAAACCCTCACACCATCGCCACCCCTGCCAATTCTTCCTTCCACTGAACTAATCTGTCACTTTGCCAAATGTCCAAAGCCTGCCTCCACAAAAAGTTCCTGCCTCTCTGAAATCTGCCCAACAATGCACGAAGTTCAAGCACATAATTTATCCGACAATTCAAACGTTTGGGTCAAACCTTTTATCATAAATTCCATCTTAGTGTGACATGACTGTGGATGCTTGTGGTCAGAAGCAGAAGGGATGTGACCTAGGAGTTCAGGCTGGACTGCCCTTTTGGGGTGGGGCCACACCATGATTTGCATATGGTCTTTCCCCTTTCTGTAAGGGCGTGGCAGGCTGAAGACGATGGCCTGGAGGGTTGATCAGAGCTACACCTGAAGTTGAACATGAATTCTAAACCTTCCAGCCATCACCTCTTTTCTTTTGAAATGTTCGAACCACCTGAAAAGTGTGTGGTTCGAAGTGTGAACTAATAAATTCACGCAGGCTTAGTACCAACACGTGCCAGTATCTGCTTCAAACACATTTTTACGAAACCATACCAACAACACATCTTTATACTCCAGACACAAACTTGTTCCTGTGAATAAGCCAGGCAAATTGACATAGCCAGTGTTTCTTACAAATGATTGTTCTGTGCAAGTAGCATTTGTTGAAGTCTCTAAGCAGCTTTCGTGGCAGAAGCAAACAGCTTGTTTGCCAGTTTCATTTCTAAGGGAATGTGTCATTGAAACTCACTGCCAGGTGTCGGGCAAATCGAAAATAATCACTTTCCATTGAATGTATAAGTCCGAAGGCTCCCTCTTTATAGGACGTATATATCCGAAGGCGCTTCAAATGTTTTGCATTATTTTAAATAAGAACTCCAGGGAGTGACGTGACAGGGTTTGATCGGCATAACTCCAGACTCTATTTCCTGATAGAGCCCAGAGTTTCAGTCAGGCACACTGCTCCCAAGGCTTTCATTTACCTACGGCGCCATCCTTCCACTGCTCGTCAACTGCGCTCCTGCTCTGTTACACCACAAAACATAGCAGTCACCACATTCCTCTCACCTGCCTCTTTCTGACGTCACTGGTGCACTGGTTTATGCTAGGGATGTCTCACACCCTGAACCAAATTCCCGCTATGAGCCATGATTAATACCACTGGTCACCACGGCACACACCACCTCCCCAATAGATGTGATTAGCTTTATTCTCCTACCCTAGGGTGACCAGATTTTCAAGATAAAAATAAGGGACAGGGCAACTAACATGACAGTAGGACTAACTTTTGACAGTGGCAGTCGAGGAACTACTCTTCAATAGTGGTTGTGGGAGAAAGCGATTTTGCCCAGTGCTTTAAGTGGGCCGGGGCCAGTCAGTGCCGGCCCAGGCAGTCTCCCAAAAGTGGGGCTGAGCCTCCCACTACAACATTTGTGGGACACATTATTGTGTCGCGGCTGCAGCCACGACCGGAGATGCACCTGCTATTAAGTCAGGCAAGCTGACTGACAGAAGTGCCAGCCAGCCACAACGTCACTGTGGCTGGCTGGACTTCTGTCAGTCACTTTAAATTCCTCTGGTGACACCTCACAGGAGGGGTCACCAGAGGAAGTTACTGTCCCTTTGTTTCCCCACCCCATCCCCAGGTCGCTGAGGCGTCTTTAACCCTCAGCGAACCTTTGGGACTCCGTGCTAATTTGTGTGTTTATAAAAGATTACTTGAATTGTGTAGTTTACAAGTCGTCTTTTATAAACATAGAAATGTTTAAAAAAGAAGTCTTGAAAAGTATGCAAACCATAAGGTATGCACACAAATATATAAATGTTATATATTTCTGTGCGTACCTTACTATGGTTTGTGTACTTTTCAAGCCATCTTTTATAAACATAGAAATATGCAACATATTTCTATATTTATACAAGATGGCTTGCAAAGTACACACACCATGGTAAGGTATGCATACAAATACATAAATGCGTACATGCATTTATATATTTGTTTAAGTACCTATTTGTTTGTGTATTTTGTTAGCCCATGCCCAGCCCGCAAGCCACGCCCCCAAATGAGGGCCCTTCCTCGAATTATTATCCCACTTAAAGCCCTGGTTTTGCCTCATGCATTTGCCATACTAATACAATAACACAATGGAGCTTGCCTGTGCTCCAATTGATATTGGGAATGTCTGAATGAGTTGCAGAATTCGCCCAAAACCGGGATGTCTGGTCATCCTATCCCACCCCCTTAGCAACACTGTGCCGTAATGACCTTGAGCCTGTGCTAACAAACGAGCCAACTTGGGATGTAACCCGCGTATTAGGCTATAAAGCTTATGATGATTGTCTTAGAGTGGCATTACATTCCAATGTTATAGTATTCAAATTACAATAGAATGTTCATAAACACACTAAACTTCATCATGCAAAATGATGTACACTCTTTATCAGTAGCAAGTGTTGGTTTTGGTGCCCGGGAGTGGGTTCTGGGGGGCAGGCTCCTAAGAGGGCGTGGGTTGGGTGGGGGTACCATTTCACTACTTTTTGAGGCTATAATGTATCAGCTGTTTCATATAGGGAGACACACTTCTGGTGGATAATGTCTGCCTGCAGTCAATGAAAGTAGTGTGACTGGAGCATCTACGATGTCATTGAAAGAAACAAGATTGCAATTAGGATGGGTAGCAAGAGAGAGCAGAGGGAAGGGGCAGGCTGAGACATCTATTATGAAAGAAGCAGGCAGAGACTGCAGCGGTTGGGGGAAGGCAGTGCCGGGGGTGGGGGTATTCTTAGGGGCAGCAAGAAATGACAGTGAGGCTATAGCTAGACACAGCAGAGAGAACGCGTGGTAAGCAGCCAGACCCAACACAAGGAATCTTTAAAGACACTGGTGGGATGATGGATTGGGAAAGATCAGAGAGTTGTTAGACCAGAGAGGGAAGTACAGACACAGCTGGGGAAAAGTAGTCAGAGCCACCTGAAAACTGAAATTGGCAGGAGTTGAAACGAGATAGCAGAAACATCGATCACACACACACACACACATGCACAATTCACACACGAACAGACACAACATGCACACACTAATTGCAGCACTAAACATCCAGTCCTCTGAACACCACACCCTTAGGTTGCCCCCTCCATTCCACACCAAACCAGGATGGGCAAGACCCAGTTATAAAAGGTGTCCCATGTTACAAGTTTACTGCCCTCATCTTCACTCTGCCTCCTTGCTCATATTTCCTCAGGCTTGTCCAACATCATCCAATAGACTCCAGAGAGTTCCCCAGTTCTGGAAGCTGAGCACACAAATACTATTTTATGTTACTTTATTGTGATTTATATAGCACCGGCAGGAAAAGTGTTTGGGTTCATCGCTTTGCTGATGTGTTCATGCACGTTGAATTAAAGGAACACAGCTTTGTGTGCTGAGTAAGCATAAGGCGTTTTTGGCATATACCTAAATGCTACACGTGTGTATCTTGCAGATGTCTGCTGATGTACTGTCACAGATGGCCTCAAGAAAAAAACAACTCTCAAAGGAGTTTTAGGCTTTTTATTATCAAGGTAAAGAGGGTCCACATAAGAGCTGCCCCTCTCTCTCTCTCTCGTCTCTCAGGGGGCTTCTTCCACCCTAGACCTGACTTCCCTAATCTCCAACAGGGTCACTACAGATTACTAACCACTAATATCTAGAATCTGACTGGCTGGTGGTGAGGGCTTAAAGGCAACCAATTATTTATCTGACTCCCACAGGGGTCTTCCAGGTGGATCTTAGCCTGGTGCCCCAGAAGAACTGTAATGGACTTTGTACCAGGAATTGGTGCCTTCCAAATGCCCAGGTCCCACTTGCTTTTCTCACGCTCACATTCTTGTTTTCCTTATCCTGATGTTCCTTCCTTCCTTCCTTTCTTCCCTTCCTCCTTCTCCTCCTCCCCCACTCCCAATTACCTCTCCCCCTCTCCCCTATGTTCCTCTGATGTTATTGTATACCACATCTGGTCCTATGCCTATTCTCTAATACTCTGCACACCCACTATTTCCACTACTCCCCACTCCCACCACTCTCCACTCCCTCTACTCTACACTCTACACTACACTACACCCCTCCTCTCCCACTCACCCTCCTGTCACTTTCCCAGTCACCTTGCTTACTCAGTCTCATTTACTGTGCTACTCACCTACAAAGTCTCACTCACATTACTCAGCTCGTATGCACTTTCACACCCAAGTACCACTTTCTCTCACCATCCAATACCTCACCTTCACCACTCTCTCTGCTAGTCTCTTTCATACTCCTGTCCACCGACCGTCCACTGCTTAGTCTCTGGGTCTACCTCCTTGCTCTTTGACCTCACCTGTGCAACTCATACTCTTCTGCCCTCCCAATCCCTTCTTATCTGCTCATGCTCCTTTTCAATGGCTCCCACGATCACCAGGTTCCCCGGGGTAATATCTGACTGGCTCTCCCTCAAGAGCCATGTAATACAGATGTAAAGCATTAAAGCTGATCCACCAGTTGTTCGCAATGGCAGCCAGATAAAGCCAATGTCAGAGATCACAGATGCGTACATTCAGACACCCTCCCTCATCCACTCTGCATTCTTGCAAATAAGGGGGCATTTCTGTGCACTTTAAAATGCATCCCAAATAAAAAAAATGGAATGCTCTTTCAAATGAGCAGAAAACCGTCACATTCCCCTGCACCTGTGGGAAATGGGTGCAAAGAGAAGCATAAACCACAACATGGTCATTGCTAACACTGTAATGCCTTTTCTTTTAAATGGAACAAGAGGGGTTTACACCACTGCTGTCCCAATTACACTTCTATCCTTCAAACAGGGATAGAAATGTTTTTTATAAAAACATTTCACAATGACGGCCCATCTTACATTATATGCACTCCAAGCAATCATGTATGCAAGGGGTCTGGCTAGGGCATAGTTTGCATAATTTGCACTGCTGCACAGCTCCCTGAAACACACAGGTCTCATCTGTGGATAAGGCCATAAGCCCATTTCTAAAATAAGTGCAAATGAAAAAGCGCACATCCTCTTTTTTTCATTTGCATGCATGTTTATGTCCTTATTGTATCATTTCTTTAGGCTCCAGTATTACTGAAGTCTAGGGTACTGGTCCAGTTTCCTAGAGTGCAACGTTACCAAAGAGCTGTATTCGAGCCACATCGAAGCATCAAATACTTATATTTGTGTACACTGGCGTAATGGGGGCCCTTGTGATTGGGATTGCAATGTAAATGTTCTGGGTGCACATGTGAATCGTTGGGAGAGAAGCTGTATTGTGAGTGACTGGGTGAATGGGTACACATGTGGGCGTGCCCCTCTGAGGCCTCGGGGGCATTGTTGGCAGGACATTGTGCTCATGCAGTGACATGGTATGCTTTGCTGTAGGCAATAGACTCGAGGAAACCTTTCAGAGAACTGCGTGCCCACATAGACAGCAAAAGAATCCTAAGTTACTTGATGATGTCCGATTATCTATATAACAGTGATGTGATGCACAAACACGTTTTTAATGGTGTTTCCAATCATGGAAGCAGACACAGATGCGCTTTGTGTAGCCACTGCATTTTGAACTGCCGTCTGTCACCAGGGCAAATCAGTGCTTCAGAACCATGCATATAAGAGTGCATATGCAACCAAAGGCACCCATAATAGAATACCCCGCTTGTGCAGGCCACACACGGAACATATACAGAACATCAAATGGCCAACAGTAAGAGAAAAAGAGAAGCGAAGAAAATAGAAAAAAAACTGTTAACATGTGTTTCATATATCCAGATTACTGCTAGGCATAAGGTAGGTACATGTTTAACTATGTCCAAGATGAGTGTTAAACTTCTATATCTTCAACACAAATATATTAAAAAAACAATATTTCCGTATGTGTGGAGCCTGTATCCTAGCAAATATTGAAAGCATGAATTGTAATAGAAGTCCCTAAAACATAAATACAAGCTTTACCTGGATCACTTTATACACCTTCACATCTAGTCAAGGGGTCAGTTCTCATTAATGAGTACAAAGGAGATAGAAATGTCCCTGGTTATTAAGGGGAACCAACACTCAAAGTTGAATCCTGTATCTACAGGGAGTTATGGCTTACCTTAAAAAAGTGATGTATCCCCCCACTGGGTAATCTAAAAGCACAGTACCTGGTTAGAGTGTGTGTCTTATGCTGGAGTAGACGCCAAGGATTGTGTGGACGCTCCACGACGCAAGACAATTACGTCATGCGCGAGATGACATCACAAACGTACAACGTCATCAGCATCATGATGGCATCGCTGCCTGGTTTATGAAAATATATATTTTATCCTAATGTGTGCCTAAATCAATAGGACAATCAGTATGAAGCAATCTATGAACACATGTAATCTGATATATCACATATGACACCCTTGTGTGTATGATGTATAACGTGGCTGTGATGCATAATCAATAAGCTACTGAAATATTGGTGTGAATGTTCTCTCTCTTTGTGAACATGAATAGTGCAGTACCAAAAGCATTTAAAACATCAAATCTCCATGCTACTTGTGACAAAACAACTTCTGGGACAGTAGTGGTCCAGGGATGAATATTTTTTTGTAAACCATCAATCAGCCCCACACCTCTAGAACACCAGAAGGAAATCAAACAGATTGGAAATACAAGTGAATTATAAACCACCTTGTCCAATGTTGGTAACGTGGACGGTACGGCAGGCTTATCTCTGCAAGGTTGTCAATCATTGGTTAGTTGCAACACAGCGAAAATACAATTATTACCCAATGATACAAGTGACTGTCCAGTCAAGGTTGCATAATCTACTTTATTATTATTACAACAAAAGAAGTAGAGAGGACAGACAGTTTCAAGAAGGAAAGGGGATGCACTCTGGATACTGACAGGAGGGTCGCTGGTAAAGTAATTAACCAAAATAGTTAAGGTCCTCTGCATTCAGTATCTCGCTCTGTTCCCTGGGAGATGTTTAGGGGAGGAATCTTGCTTCCCTCTTGGAAATCCTGGCATTCCTTCACTTGTGGAAGTCTTCAGATGATCTACTAAGAGATGGACTCAGCCCTCTTCTAAAGCCAAATGGACCCCAGTGATTGGTGCAGGCTAAGCCTACCTTAATTAACCAATCCTGGATCCCCAACAACAATCTTCTCTTATGCGTGAGGTCATAACCAGAGTGCTTTGCAACAGGAATGGAAAAGGGGTGAAAACATGTACTACAAAGTCCCACCATCTTCATGCTGTGGATCAAAGGGCCTCTCTGGTTAATTGAGCTTTATGAGGCCCCTGATCCAAATCCAGGTCTCCCTTGAGGTTTGTGGCAAGAACAGACTTTCTGTCTCCATCAAATCACATACTTCTTCCTCCAGAAAGGGGGTCCCCCTGCAGGGGTTGCCTACTATAAACAATTGTCGCAGACATGACATTCACTGTCCTTCAAACTAAGGGGTGGGAGCTGACTTCAAGTTGACACAGGTGCATATCAAAAGGGTGTTAGGTGTCCTTTCCTTTGTCAGTCCTGTGACCAGGCCTCCCGCAGGCCTGCTTCAATTAACTCTCATCAATATTTGCTGCCACCAGCAGGCGGACAAATGATAGGGCGGATACATGGAGCCTTTGACATTGAATTAGGCTGACCATGGCAGGAGGAAGGTGTTGCCCTCCACATCTTGCTGCTTTCATGTATTCTTGGCTGTCACATTCCAAATAAATATGACAGGGAGGAATGTGCCTCCCCCCCAGAGTACACCAATATATGTGTTTGTTGTGCTGTGAGCATAGGAACATGTGTGTGGTTTGGCTCCAGACATTTTCCAAAGTTGACCTCCCATCATTCAATTTCTTTAACAAATATCAAAAAATCCCAGGCGAGTGCACACCCGCCGTGCGGATGGTCGAAATTCTCACATGCCCCCTAGCCTAAACCTGTGAACCACCACCATACTGAGGGTCTGCTTCATCATCAAGGTGAAGGTACCAGCTGAGGCCATCTCTCAAAGTGGGAAAAACCACAGAACAGGTTATCATGCCATGTTCTTTCTAGAGAGGGCCACCTGTTACCTTTTTGTATTTTTGCAAGGAACTTGGGGTTGGTCACCCTAGGTTACCTGGGGGAATCGATAGGTGGACGCTTTGCTCACTGTGGTCAGAGAGGCACAGTTCCACCTCACTAATGAGATTCGACAAGGCTGAAACACGTGTCTGATTTGGCCATTGGCACTCTTGTTCAATGGTGGTTTGCTAAGCATTTTGGTGTTTAACTGCGCTTGTGGGCGGGACTAAACCTGATATGCAAATGGATATTCCTCTTATGTGAAAAGTACAGTGAGCAAAAAGTGATGGCTGGAACTCTCAAAGTTGGAAAAAACCACAGAACAGGTTATCATGTCAGTTTTTTTTTTTCTAGAGAGGGGCGCCTGCTGCCTTTTTTGTGTTTTTGCAAAGAACCTGGGGTTGTTCACCCTAAGTTAGCTGGAGGAACCCAGACGTGGACCCCTTTCTCACTGTACTCAGAGAGGTACAGCTCCACCTCACTGACAAGGCCCAACTAGGGGAAACACTTATCCGGGGTTGCTGTTGGCAATCTTGTCCAAAGGAGGTTTGCCAGGCATTTCGGTCCTGGACTGCCCTTGCGGGCGGGACAAAGACGGATATGCAAATAGAAATTCCTCTTTTGTGAAAAGTACAGTGAGCAAAAAGCGATGGCTGCCTATTCTCAAAATGGGAAAAAACATAGAACAGGATATCATGCCATGTTCTTTCTAGAGAGGGGCTCCTGCTACCCTTTTTTGCACTTTAACAAAAATAAAATCCACCTTAAAAAGGGATGGCTCCACTGTTTTACCTTAGCTCTGTTTGCATTGTGCAATCAGCCCGGGTCTGACCATCACTTACCGCCTCATATGGTGGTAACAGGACAGTGCATGTGACTACCCCTGTATCCTCCCACTATAGCATTGACAGATGCAAATGCCACCTCTGACTTGTTTGTTAATGAGATGAACGAATATGTAGCTTCTTTGATGGCTGGCACATCTCTTTTTTCTTGTTAACTGCAGGAGCAGGAGGAGAGGTTGAAGAACAGTGAGAAAGATATCAGCCCAGCCGCAAGTAACAAGCTCCTCAAGCAACAACTACCTTATCACATTCTGTATAGCAAGCAACAGAACATGCAGTTAAACTACACAGGAAAAAGCTGTGGAACTACTTTTGAGATGTTAAACCCTGCCGAGGCGAGACCTCTTCACGTCTAAAAGAAGACAATTTGATGCAAGGAGAAGACAAGCACAAAGAAGAAGAACAACAACAACGATGACACATACTAGAGCGAGACAGTTAGGGAGGGACAATTTGCACACCTCGGATAGGCACACTACCTATTATGCTTAAAATAGATTTTCATTGAGAAAGTAAGAATAATTCAACCTATATGGTACTCAGTAGGCATAACCCATTCCAGGAGTGCATCATACGGACAGAACATGAGAGAATGATACCTCCACAATTTAATTCTTCAGGCATTCATGTTATATGTTGCCCATATTTACCCACACTGACATGTGGAAACCCATCTGTCCTTACTCTGCTTGGGGATAGGAGAATCCATATTGTGTGGAAGCGATTCTTCTTCACAGCACTCTCCCAATACTATAGGCGTAGAGCTTAATTTAACATACACTAACATGACAATAACACATTTCCCAGGCTTTTCTGGTGAGTTGCACAAGCCCTTGGATCAACGCAAAGGAGCACCTAAGAATAAAAGCAGAGAGGTTTTGAATTGTAGTATCATGATGATGTTTTGTGTCTTCTGATGTCTCTACCTCTTTACAATCCTTATTCTACGAAGATTGTTGTTCGCTTTGACCCTTACCAACGTAACCTCAATCCATGCTATTATGGAAGCCATATCTGGGCAGATAAAAAGCACTGCTAAAAAGGAAAAAAGGGTTAGGCGCAGTGAAGGAGTACATTTCAATCGGATCAATTCCTACATAACTGATTCACCCGGTATATCAAATAACGTGGTATGGCCAGATGGCTAAAGTGGGGAAAGAAATGACAAAAGAGAGCTGTTATGTCTGCTCTCTCATCCCCTGTGCCATGAGCACTTTCTGAACATTTGTAGCATCTGAAATTACAGCAGCAAGAGCACAATTCCTCATGCATGTATTTCTATGCATCACAAGAGGACGATTTCAAGGGAAGTGTGCCACACTAAGGTGGATTGCCAAGAAGACTTTCCCGTACAAAGATAACTACATAAAGACCCAGGAAATGCTGGACGGGTACTGGGACATAGATGAAAGTATAGCGTATATAACAGAAGGTCTGTGAAAACAGGAGGTGCAGACAATGACACAGAAGGAGTTACAGTGTCCCAAGACAGGACCTGCAGAAATAGGAGGAATGCCAGGATGTTGGGAAAGACCACAAATGCTGGTCTATGGACAGGTATACACAGCAGATGGATGAATAGAAGGAGTGGAGGAGTGGAGCACATGCCCTCCAACGGTTTCAATGGAAGTAGTACAGAAAGAAAATGACAAGTATCTGAAGGAATGGGAAGCAAGGGCCAAACTGCTCCCATGGGTAGAAATCAAAACCGGGCCCATGTCCCTCATACTGCTCAAGGAAGCAGTTTTAAGTTTCCAGAATTAAGGCGAAGTAGAGGTTTGAGAGAATGAAGGATGCAAATAGATTTCAAGAATAACAGGCATGAAGTTTGGAACATGGTGGAACTCATGGATCACTATTGGGCCTGCAGATCGAAGGCATATCTGCAGCAGCCACCCAACTGGGGAGGAATATGTTCACTTATACCTCTGAACACTCCAGCATTGGTAGTGCCCCAGAAGGACATACAAGTTGAAGGGTTCCCTAAAATAGATCCCAAGAAAAGAAAGAAGTGATATGTTGAATTGACCAGAGTGAAAAGGGGAAGCTATGCCTCATCAGACATGAAACAGGCATTGGATGTGGTACCACCAGAGCACAGGCAGTTCAGCAGAACACACATGTTCTTTGAATCCATCGTTCTAGCAGAAAAAAACAAAAACGTTTGCCAAGTGGCTCCAGATCGCATGGTGGGAACTGATGAAGACAACAGACTCAATTGTGAAGGGGCTCAATGCCATCAAGGAGGAGCTGAGAGCAGTTAGACTAATGGCCGTCCAGAACAGATACGTTCTGGATCTCCGAACAGCCACCGAGGGAGGTGTATGTGCCCAGATCGGGTCCTCCTGCTGTACATTCGTTCCTGCCAATGAGGAAGGCAGTGAGACATTGGCAGAGGCCTTCACCAGGATCTCTGCACTTCACACGAAGATGAAGGCAGAAATGAAAACTGTTGGGAAAGATGAAGGTTGGCTGTCTTACATATTCTCATGGATACTGACATGGATGGCCAATGGACACAACGTACTGGCAGCAGCATTGATATTAATGTTGCTGACAGTTTGTGTCATCAAGATAATAATTAGGAGGTATAGAGACAACTGAGAAGACTTTAGGGATGACAGTGCCAATAGATGTAGAGAATGAATGCACTAAAAACACAACTGACACAGTGTCCCCAGTTCCTGACAGGAACAATGTTCCAGTATCCTTACAATACCAGTGACTATTGGAGAAAATGGGGTTGTTGCAACCTTGACGGGGACTGCAGCTATGTGACATGGAGCTTAGATAACCATGCAAACTACTACAGACATATTGGAGGGGTAACTAATGTCTGGCTCCCAAAACTACAAAGAACCAAGAGAATGGTATGGATAGTGTGGTCGATAGCTCGACCAGAGTGGGGATTGTAGATGATGGGGCCAAATCTAACTCTTATGCCCCCCACACGACTCTCAGCATGAAGGCAGAGAAATGTCAGAGGTGTCTCACTTCTAGGCCCATCACCACAAACTTCAATGGAAATGCAGGTTTGAGAAGTGCTATTCGCTCAGAAAACCATACCCAATCGATGACTCAGACGATATGGAAATTACATCGATCGAGCAAGTCGACTGACTGCAAAGCCATAAATCAATGACGTAATTACTGACATCACGACAAAGCTGCATTAATCAAGAAGCATATATTCTTCCAGTCATGAAGTTAAATGAAGATGCACTAGTTTATTGCATATAGGCACGAAGCATATGCTTATGACCCATGTAGGTGAGAGGACAGATACATGTACATATTGTTGTTTTCATATCTTTCGCTAAAGATGAGAACGCAAGATGCAAAGAGTTCATATACTTTGCTTGCATATGCTTGATTGCTATTAACATGGAGAAGCCATTGCGCTGCAAATAATCTCTGCCTTAATGACAGTAAGACTGAGATTCTCCTCATCGGCACACCTGCTCCCTCTTTTCCTGTTGCTCTCGGGCCGGCCTCTCTTGGCCCTCTTCCTGCTCCCACCTGTGAGGCTAACTCTCCTTCTCCCCTCACATCTCTGATGTCTCTAAGAAGTCACACTACCAGCTGCACCTCCTCAAAAGTATTCTTCCTTTCCTCTCCTTCCCTCAGAAGCTCACTGTTTCCAGAGCTCTGGGTTTCTCTAGGATGAACTACTGCAACAGCCTCTTTCTAAATCTGCCTGCTTCTACTCTCCACCCTCTGCAACTCATCCAGAACAGGACTTGTCCTTGGCCTCAAGCTCAGGGATCGGGTCTCTCCAGGACTGAAATCTCTGCACTGGCTCCCAGTGGCTATGAGTATTAAGTTCAAAACACTCTGCCTTGTCCGCAAGGCCTTCTGGGACCTGGAGCCTCATTACCTTTAACTCTCTCTTCCTAAATATCTTCCTTCTCAAGCTCTTCACTCATCCAACTCCAACTCCCTCAGGGTCAGTCGCTTCCCCAAGCAATGAGTTGGCAGTAGATCTCTATCTTTGGCTGGGACCTCCCTCTGGAACAGCCTCCCTGAAACTTGAGGAGAACCATCTCCAGTTCCGAAAGCACCTCAAAACCTTCCTCATTGCTTCCGCTTTCTCTCCACCTCTGCCCTGCTGAACTCCTGACTGAAACTGAACTGGTCACCTGGCTAACCTCTGATCTTGGACCCATGTCCCCTCCCCCACTGGTTGCACACCTGCACTGCTTCCCGGGAAACACCTGCACTTAGGGGCTGTTTCTTTATCCCTACAGTCCCTGAGGGAAGGGGCAGAGACAAGAGGTTAGGAAGCTCGAGGAAGCTAAACTAGTTCATAAGAAATTGTCAAAATATGCCATAGAAGGGGTGGTACTGACAAGCGGAGAAGGGCTGGGAGTACAGCAAGCAATGGGTACATCAGCGTTGAGTAATCAGTGCCTGATGGAGCAAGGAGGGAATGGGTTTGTACCACGAGGTAGAGGCATGGGGTATAGAGGAAGGAGTGGAAAAAAAGTGGGTTTCAGAGTGCACAGAATGAGAATCAGAATGTTGAAGGAGGGTTCAATCAAGGGGACTAGTCAGAAGGGCTTCTCCTGTATGTTGGACTTGAGGGATGACAGGGCACATTGCGTATGTATGTGGACGCCAAGGGTATGCACAGATGGCCAATTCTCAAGAGGGGGACTACTTATTCTCCAGCATGTAGCTCACAAGCCAGGGAAGGGTTTGCCCAAGGTCAGACGATGTATCAGCCACAAATGCAGCAAATACAACAGGCACAACAGCTACAGCAAGCACAGACGAATCCACCACAAGGGCAATCGCAGCACACCCCTATGCAGATAAAGCAAAATGCAAACACGGGACAGTTTTTGACACCTACTATGGGGTGTCACTATGGTGGAAGGAAATCCTTTCACAGGCACAGGGGTATGCATGTATCCACAATAAGAAAGCTCACAGGGCAACTTGATGTGTTTAGTACGATCAGTAACATCAGACCCCCAAGAGGAACCAAGGGTCGATGTGACTATAGGAGGCAAATCTTTTTTGTTTTTAGTAGACACTGGTGCTACTTGTTCATGTATACGAGAGGGGAAATATACAATGTCCGGAATTGCCTTGGATGATATGATATGATATGATATGGCAATTATAATGTGCCTATACACAAGTGTTTCAAGGCACGACGCAGCAAGGGAGGGGGAACTGAGGGAAGACAGAGACAGCGATCCTACTATGCCAGGTATCATTCAGATCGCACAAATTCAGGGGAAGGGGGAAGAGGAAAAGTGCAAAGTCGGGGGGGGGTGGGGACAGTGCAGTACAAGGGGTAATAGAATAAAGAAACAATACAAGAAGTAGAGCCAGTTGGTGGCAAGTGCAAGGGTAAGTGCAGACAACAGGTGTTAAGTGCTGGTGGGGGACTGTAGGGATAAAGAAACAGTCACCAAGTGCGAAGGTTGCCAGGGTGGCAGTGCAGGGGTGTAACTGGTGGGGGAGGGGTCCTGGGCCCGAGATCAGAGGGTGGCCAGATGACCAGTACAGTTTCAACCAGGAGTTCAGCAGGGGAGAGGCGGAGAGAAAGCAGAAGCAAAGAAGAAGGTCTTGAGGTGCTTCCCGAACCAGAGATGGTTCTCCTCAAGTTTCAAGGAGGCAGGGAGGCTGTTCCAGAGGGAGGCCCCAGCCGAGGAAAGAGATTGACCACCAACTCACTGCTTGAAGAAGTGACTGATTCTGAGAGAGTTGGAGGTGGATGAGCAAAGAGCTTGAGCAGGAAAATATTTAGGAAGACAGAGTTGAAGGTATTGAGGCCCAAGGCCGCAGAAGGCCTTGTGGACAATGCCGAGGGTTTTAAACTTAATCCTTGCAGCAAATGGGAGCCAGTGTAGAGATTTCAGTCCTCGAGAGATCCGATCCCTGAGCTTGAGGCCAAGGATAAGTCTCGCAGTCCTGTTCTGGATGAGTTGCAGAGGGCAGAGAGTGGAAGCAAGCCGATTTAGAAAGAGCTCATGAGACAGTGAGCTTCTGGGGGAAGGAGAGGAAGGGAAGAATATCCCTGAGGAGGTGCATCTGGTAGTGTGACTTCTTAGAGACATCAGAGATTTGAGGAGAGAAGGAGAGTGTGGGGTCGAAGATGATCCCGAGATTTTTAGCCTCGCAGGTGGGACCCGGAAGAGGGCCAAGAGATGCTGGCCAGGGAGTGACAGGAAAGGATGGAGCAGGATTGCCGATGAGGAGAATATCAGTCTTACTCGCACTGAGGCAGAGATCATTGGTAGCACACCACTCCTGGATAGCAGACAGACAGTCAAATGAGAGACGGAGAGGAGGTGACTGAAGGAAGCCTGAAAATGAGCTGAGTGTCATCCGCATAGCGCTGAAAGTTGGGGCATATAGTGGCAATGCAGTGGGCAAGGAGTGCCAGGTATTGGTTGGACCTGAAAGATTGGTTGAACGCTCAAAGGTTCTCTGGAGCTACAAGTCGAGTTCCTTTTACTGATGAATTACCAGTCTCTATAGGAGAGTGTGACATATCCGTTCCATTGATGTATTCATGACAGATGCCAGTTAACATTTTGGGAAGAGATTTGATGACAAATCTCAACATGACGATTTCTTTTACTGATGAACGGATAGTGTGTTCCACTCCTGGTATACACTACATGAATGTGGGTGAATTTATACTGGCATTTACAGAGCAAATGTCCCTGCGAGGAGTTCCAATGGAGCCCAAGGTTTTTCTTTATGGGGTGAGCATTCTGTTAACATGGTTACCTGGCTTAGTGGGGATGACTATGAGAATACCTGATGATTTTTTGTTTAGATCACAGATGCCCATGGATGGAGAGGGGGGACAGACCATCCCAATAGAATTAGATGCAGACATAGTATGAGGGGAAATGGCAATGCTTGAAGGAACGGATGATGAGGGTAGACCATGGAGAACAGTGATAGCTATTGAAGAAGGGTATAGGTTGACTGACGTCACTGACAATGACATGTTTAGAAATGACCCAACAGATGATGAAGTAGTGTTCTTCATGAGTATCACATATTGGATTAGAATAGAGAAAAGAGAGATTCCACAGCGCATGGCGATAATGCGGCAGCGCCGAACATTTTTTGATGAAAACTTGGAGAAAGTCCCAAGTGCCTTATGGACTACAGGCCCTTATGACATAGGCCTATTGAAGGGGGTAGGGGAAGTTAAAATAAAACTGAGACCAGGAGCAATTTTACCTCGAGCAAGACAGTACCCAATGTCTCGGGAAGTGGATTTAGGTATTTTTATAACTATCTGAGCACTGATGTAACAAGGTATCCTGGTACCATAAAAATCAACGTGGAACACTGTGTTGTACCCTGTGAAAAAATCAAAGGGAGGGTCATGGAGATTTATACAAGATATGAGACCGATTAATCAGATAGTAGAAACAGAGTTTCCTTTAGCTCCTAACCTGGCAATGATACTATGCAGTATCCCAGTAGAAGGTCGATATTTTACAGTGATCGATTTGAAAAATGTGTTTTTCGCAATCCCGTTGCACAAGGACTCACAAGACTTGAATTCATTTATGTTTCACCAGACTCATCTGAAACACACCAGGTTGCCCCAAGGGTACTGTGAATCTCCATCGATCTTTAACAGAGTCCTATAGATGGACCAAGTCAATATTGATTTGAAAAGTGCTGTGATACAATACATAGATGACATTTTAATTTGTAGTACCACAGAAGATGAGTGAAGGCAGGACTCGATTCAGTTGATGACTATCCTAGCAGACAAGGGATGGATACAATGTAGACAAAGAAAAGTTACAGTACCGTCAAGAAGATGTGTTGTACATAGGCCAGTTGATCTTGCATGAGGGAAAGAGGGTAACACCTGAAAGAGCTGACACGATTATGAAGACAGCAAAATTGCACCCATTGAAGCAGATGCAACAGTTTATGGGGCTATGTAACTATGTGAGAGCCTGGGTGTTTGACAACAGTTTGTATACAAGTCCCCTTTTACAGGCTTCAAAAAAGCACAGGCAAATGAGAAGAAAATAGAATGGACTGAAGAAATGGAGGGAGGATTTGAAGAATTGAAGAAAGCAATTTGTACAGCTCCTGTTTTAGGAATTCCCAAATATGCTGAGAAGTTTTTCTTGTTTTCACACACAAATGGGACAGTCATGACTGCAGTGCTTACGCAGAGGACCACATTGGGGTATAAGCATCCAGCATATTACAGTGGGATTTTAGACCCAGTTATGAAGGGACACTTTCCTTGCGAACAGTCGTCTGCAATTGAGAAATTGACAAGTATTGTAATGGATTGCTCTATTGCCCTTTTTGTGGAACATCCTTTGTTTGCTATATTAGAGAAACCCAAGGGTACATTGACATCCCAGAGAGCTTCGGTATATGAAGTGATAATCTCAAACCCAGCGATTAAAATTGTCAGATGCAAAATAGTGAACCCTGCCACATTTGTAGCTGAGCCAGTGACAGAGGGCGAGCATGTCCATGACTGCGCAAATTATGCAGAGTTTTATGATGATATACCACGTGTAAAGGAAAATGTGGAGGGGAAATTCACTTCATTGATGGTTCTTCGAAAATTGATCAAACAAATGAAGAAAGGCATTCTGGCACAGCTGTAGTGAGGCATAGAGCAAATGGCGAGTTTGAAGTTGTTGCAAGTGCAAGACTACCATCTCACTTTTCAGCACAAGCTGCAGAAGTGGTAGCGCTTATTGTCATGCTCGAAAATCATGCAGGGCAGGAAGTGACGGTTTACAGTGACTCCACCTATGTAACGTCAACTGTACATGCAGGGCTAGCATGTTGGAAAAGGAGGGGCTACCTCAGAGCGGACGGCACTCCAGTGCAGCACACATCTTTATTGGACAGGCTTATTCAGGTACTACAACTCCCAGTAGCCATAGCGATAGTTAAATGCGCAGTGCACACTAAGCAAACTGACTTTATCTCTTGGAGGATCAAACCTGCAGATGTAAAAGCCAAAATGTTTGTGTATTTACCAGATATTTTAAGTTCCAATACTCCAGATGTATAAGAAAAAGTAGTCACGATTATGGTAGTGAGATAAGGATTTAATAATTTACAGAGAATGCAATTAATGGAGATTCAAGGAAGTGCCCCACAGGAAGAGCAGGAATTGTGGAAGAGTAGGTGGTGTTCTTTATCCCCCAATGAGGCATTATGGTGACAGGTTAGCACTGGAAAGCCGGTGATGCCAGTAGCCTTGTTAAGTGTAGTGCTTGAACAGCTGCACTACCCTGCGCATGAAACTAGGGAGAGTCTTGCTGCAACAATTGCAGAAGACTGGTTGGTTCCAAACCGGTTAGAACATGTTGCATTTTATGTAGTAAATTGCATACTATGTCAAACGTTTACCACTTGGTATACACTGTGAACGATTAGAGGAGTAATTCCTTGAATGAATGGTCCCTTTCAGCATTTACATATCGATTATGTTGATATGCCTCAAGTATGTAGTGGATACAGGTATTTGATAGTGGTGTTATGTCCATTCTCTAGGTGGATTGAAGCATGTCCGTGTACACAGCCTGATTCCACTTGTGCAGCAAAGTTTTTCGTATGTGAAGTCTTTCCAAGATGGGGAGCATGTGAAGTGCTGAGATCGATAATGGGCCACATTGTGTCAATGAAGTATTCAAACAGATAGGTTTATTGTTGAGTATTAAACACACGTTTTCTTCTGCTTATCACCCGCAAGCTACCCAATTCTCAACTGTCGGCAATCAGGCTTCATAGCGGGTCATAGCACTGAAACAGCCCTCCTGGATCTAAAATCCAGGCTGCTTTCCAACATAGACAAGGGAGTATCCACCATGCTCATGCTGCTGGACCTTTCAGCCGCGTTCGACCTGGTTGACCACACGTTGTTGGTCAACAGGCTCGAACAAGTGGCAGCTTTTTCCACCAAAGCCTCTCAGTGGGTGGCTTCTTTTCTCAAAAACAGGGTCAGTTGTGTATGCTCAGACCTAGCTGAAGCAGATACAATCCTGATTGAGTATGGAGTCCCACAAGGAGCAAGTCTTTGGCCTTGTTTTTATAATATCTTTATCGTCCCCTTCTTCTCTATGTTGGTGGAAGAAAATATCGGGTTCACTAATTTCTCAGATTATACCCAATGTATCATTCCCCTCACAGGAGACCACACACAAGATGAAGAGCGTATAAACAAAGTCTACACCTGTATCGAGAATTGGATGGTACAAAATGGACTGGCGCTTAACAGAACTAAAACGGAGCTCATGGTTGTGGGATCCCGTAATCGGATTTTAAAACTTGACCCCAGGTATAGCAAAATTCAGCTGGACGAAGTCAAACTAGACACACTTAAAAAAGTTAAGTCGCTAGGGGTGATTCTTGATCAACACCTCTCTATGAATGCTCATGTGGGAAGTATTGTATCTGGGGCAGCCTACTACCTTAAACTCTTCACTCACCTCAGACCTATGATTTCTCAGGCCAACGCCGAAACACTGGCGATAGCCATAGTAGGCGCACAAATGGATTACTGCTGCAGTCTGCTGACTGGTATCAGCAAAAGGGAGATTAATCGACTGCAAGTTATCCAAAACGGTGCTGTGAGGGTGGTCACAAGCCTCTCCAGGCAGGACCATGTTACACCAGCAAGAAGAGGTCTACACTGGCTACATGTAAAGGCTAGAATCCAGTATCGCCTTATGCTCCTAACATTCAAGAGCCTTCTGGGCATTATGCCCCGTTACATCAACAAACTCATTCTGCCTAAGTGTTCTCCTCGTGTTCTTAGGTCTCAGGATACTAATATGCTCTTAATTCCTAAAAGCAAATCTTTGAAAGTGGAAAGGGGTGCATTTGCCACAGCAGCCCCTATTGCCTGTAATCGCCTTCCCCTGCACCTCAGATTGGAACTGACCCGCGAGGCCTTCAAAAGAAAGTTAAAAACATGGCTCTTTGAATAAAGCCCAGTTGAATCCTCGGTTCTCTCCCCCAGGCTCTTTCTGCGCATATATGTTTCTTGTTGTCTAGTCTCGTCCGCGCCATCATGCCCACGGGTTCATTGCTGCGCAGTACAAATGCAATAAACTAAAGTAAAGGATATGTGAGAGACTCAACGGCCTCCTTAAGGAAAGGATTGCAAGGCTGAAGTTGACACTGAAAAAGGAATGGCTTTATTGCCTGCCCTTAGCTTAATATGCCCTAAGCAATCTGCCTCGTTTGAACCATCACCTCACACCCCATGAACTAGTGAAAGGTAGTGGCATGAGAACACCTTTGACTCCTCCATTGAGTAGCAGAAGTGATACCCAGAGTACAGCAAACATGTTAGGAAATTAATTACGTGATTATTTGACATGTATGACCGCTAGTATCTCTCTAATTTCAGATCAACACAAGCACCAGGGGGGTCAGTCTCAGAACACAGATGAAAACCATTCAGCAACCAGATCTTCTGAGCTATTATGATGCCTTAACTCTTTGCTGGAGACACTGTGTTCATAAAGAAAAATCACTAGGAAGTGGCATGAGCCAAGGTTTGATGGCCCACACGTAGTGGACAACATTACTCCCTCAGCAGTAAAGATTAAAGGCAACAAGCTTGGATCCACCTGAATGACGTCAAGCTCTACGCTGGCGAGGCCGCAGCACCCCAGCCATCAATCCAGAAGCAAGATAAGAAGAAGAAATTCAGCGTGTGCAGACTTGATCGATGACGAAGAAGAAGGATGATAAACCAATGGATTAATACATTCAGATTTGCATTTGGATTGTGGCTTGGACACTCCTTATAGATTTTATAGCAGGCGTGCAATCCTTTTGCTTGTGCCACAGGAATCTTTGAAAATGAACTTTAGAGAAATGCCATAATATTGTGATTATGCGTCAAAATACAACATTCAGCAATAAATTGGAAACTTGAACAGTACCACAAATCGTTTCTCACTGAGTATTTGTTTGGCTGATTTTATCGTTCTCCCCGAAAGTAATGTGCATCGTATCGTGCTTGCTATTTTTGTGTTTATTCTTCAAGCTTATCCAGCCCTTTTTAAAAGAGATGTGGACATTCACACTTTTTTACACAATCCTAACAATTGTCCTGTAATTAGAAGTTTGCTCATGGCAATAGGAACTACTGCAAATAACGAACCTATTACAGTTACCTGAGTGAGGTGTTTTTCTTTCCTTAAACAGCAGCAAAGATGAGAAATGTTGAAGATATCCCAATTTCGGAGAATGAGCAAGCTCAAAAAATTCCAGAGTGGCATAAATGGTGGTGATTATTATGTTGGTTCGCAATATACATATGCACATTTATGCTTTGTGTCTTTCTGTTTCTTATAATTCATCTCTTTTATACGTTTGATCCAAAAAAGGCAGAAGTCCCTTTGATTCTCCCTACTCCAGTAACTCCTGTAGGTTTGCCCATTACCAGTGAGCCAAGTTCTCACATGTTTTCTCCCCAGCATAGAGCTGCTTTGGAGTTGTTTCCATGGGTTGCAAACATTTTGTTAAAGAGACACATGAGAAATAAAGAGGAAGACAATAATGAGATAAACACGTAACTAGACAGTACAGCACACTTGGGTAATAACATGTGATATCAGCACATGAAAAAGGTGGGAGATAGATCATCTAAGGAGAGCTGCTATGTTTGGGCACTCATAACTTATGCTATGGGAACCTCTAAAATATTCATAGCTACAGAAGTACTGGTGCAACGGGGTCATTGCCTGATGCATCTCACACTCTGCCAGACAAGTGGACAACTCCAGGGTCAAACAGCATCCTTGGTATGGGTGACTACAGAGACATCTCAAAGAGAAGATAATTATGTGCAAGATTTGAAGACGAGAGAAGCCAGAAACAAGGAATCTAGTGGTCAAATATGAACAGCCTGGAATAAGTGGAACAGGAATTCGCATGGAAGAAAACAAGATGTAAAATTGTCATGGTAAAGATAAAGAACAGATACAGAGATGTTGGGAAAGAGGCCAACTGCACATTAAGGGAACAGTGTTGACTCCACAGGAAGGGCTGAAGGCCTAATTGTGTGCAAAGCACCAGCACTAATTGGATGACCTGAAGCAATTGTGGGACATGCAGAAAGACAATGCGTAGATCACTGGTCAAAGATTACGTTACTGACATGGATTGACGATAAAGGAGGACCATTGCAGATAATACCCATACCAAATGCATCCTTGTGTTTCAGAAATAATGGCACAAGGAAAGCTGGAGAGAATCATCAATGTGGCTGAATGTTTGATGTACCAGGCATTACGGATGGAAACGTAGTTTTGATGGACCACTATTGGCCTTGTGGGTCCAGAGCCTACATGAAGCTGGCCAAGCACTGGGGAGGGATTTGTTCTATAGTACTTATTCATGTTCCAGCGTTAGTGATTCCGAAGAGTGACCTGAACATTGGAGAGTTTCCAAAGGCAGATGCCCTTTTGAGGAGGAGAAAATCATTTGAATTTCTCAACTGAACAACGAGGGAGAATTACTTTTCAGCTAAATAGATTGAAGCCTTTGATGCTCTTCCATATGAACACAGATTGTTCAGCCAGGCTTCCGCAATCTTCACGGCTATCTTTATGCCAGGAATCCAGACAATGGCGAATGTGAAGTGTTTACAGATCACTCATGGGGAGCTCCTGCAGACGATCAACACTACCATAAAAGGATTCAATGTTATCAGGGAAGAATTGAGGGCCATAAGATTGATGACCCTCCAGAACAGATATGTCCTCAACATGATCACAGCAATAGATGGAGACGTTTGTGCCAAAATCATAGAATCATGTTGCACGTTCATATCTTCTCACGATAACGAGAATGGGACCTTGACAGAGGCCATAACATTGCTGACGAAGTTGCACGACAAGATGGAAGATGAGACAGAAGATATTGCAGATGACAGCTGGTTCGCGTATATCTTCTCATGGGTTCCACAATGTATGGCGAATATCTTCAAGCTCCTGGGTGCCGTATTAGTGATGATAATGTTTGGATTCTATGTAATCAGGATTATAATCGCACAATGCAAGAAGACAGCAAAGAAAGCAGTAGGAATGAAGATCATGATAGATGTCGAGTCAGGGTTCGGACCCAAAGAAATTGACTGATGAACAGATAAAAAAAATATGCAGAGGCCAGTATTGTAGCACCGAAGGGAATGAAGTTCCTGCATCCAAGGAATCACTGGAAATATGTGGGACGATGGATTTACTGTAATCCAAAGGGACAGTGCAGTCACATGACCTGGAGTGTTGATAAACATGTAAAATCAGCAGGAGCCCTGAAGGGAGTAGTGAACATCTGGACTCCAAAGAAGCACTTCTTCAAGAGAGAATACCAGGATATGGAGACTGGTGAAAGAGTCAACCAGAGGGGGGAGTTTAGAGCAGCAGCTGCCTCTAAAGGAAGTCCTGCCCCCATCTTGCCTATATGCTGGAAACCGGAAATTGCGACATGCGCAATGCCATCGATGGTGCCTATTCCACGGAGAGTCTTTGAGAAAAGGAACCCATTAAGAAAACCCTATATGATGTACCCTCGCATAGATGACAATCTCTTGGAGGAGATCCCTGAAGGAATATGAAGATGAGAAGAGGCTGGTAACGTCACAAGAAATTAGCATGATGCACAGAGAATTATGGTCAAAGAAGAAGATGTATAGATCTTATAGAACCTTATGAGGAAATAAAGAATCAAGTAAACTTTCATATGTGGAATGAAGATTGCACGTGCGAAGAGCACTGCAGAAAATGCAAGCTGTTTTATAACTGTACAGATGCTGTAACACAAGTAGAATAAATGATCATAAAGGATGGATATACGTAGTGAGTAGACTGCAGACAGTGCCGCCATTATATAGATTTATGGACATCGGTGTCACATATTTAGTAAGCTCAGATCCATGAAGAAAGAAGGATCATAGGGCTGTGTCACAGAAAGAAAGCAGCTGAAGATCGAAGAAAGGTCTTGAATAGCTGTCTGGCCTGCTGTCAGAGAATGGAGCAGCCGAAAACGGGTTATCTATCCTTAAAGAACAGTGAAAGAGAGAAGATGAATCAGCCCTTGTTAAGGTGCAAGAAAGATCACCACGAGTGCCAAGTTTATTAATTCAAGACAAGTAAATGCTGCAAAACAGGCCGAAATACAGTTTCCTTTCACGCGAGCCAAGGATGAAAATAGGAGTGGATGTGCAGACTTCAGCTAGGATAAGGATGTGCTCACACTCCCTTTTATTCTCAGCAGCTGATTGGGTGGGGAGAAACGATCAAGTCCACCCACCAGCACCTGGGGTATCAGTTTACGTGCTGCTAGTGAATCAAATGTTCCAGAAGGGTACAAGCATGCCAACTAATTTAGAAGGCCACATAATGAAGGGCCTTATAGTTTGAGAGCCAATGGTGTACCATGTATTTAGTAACTGATGATGATGACTTGCACTCGGGGTGGGCATAAGTTGTCCACCTGACTGTAGAGGACCAATCACAACCCGATCCCTTAAAGAAAGTATACTTAGATGTTCACCTTGAGTCTATCACAATCTCCCATACATTTTCTTAGTTTGCCACATAGTTTGATGTCACTTATGACACATTTTTAGTACTTAAGTGTGTTTTTTATGCAAATGATTGAGAACACGATTGAACGTCCGTTGAAGTCTGCTGTAACTCCCTGTTTTAGACAATTGAAAATAAAACAGTCAGAGGAGACATTTTGCCAACTTCCTGAGTCAGTGTTATTATTTGGTGTAAGAGTTATTCTGCACCCCCATCCTTGTGTGACGTGTTACTGATTTAAAGGGCCCATAGAGATATCTCGGGTTCAGTGCGCTATACAAGCAAATAAACTAAACTAATAAACTAAACTAATCCGTGGGTCCACAGCTCTTTAACTTATTGATATGGACCCACTGCTCTTCCATCTGTTATCCTTTTGAGATGCAGATGTTATAGGCAACATGTGATATTTTAACCACAATCTTAAAACTGCTGCTCCAAGATTTAAGAAACTTTGGTTCCTTGGTTTGGTTCCTTTGAAAATAGCATTTACTAAACATTTCCACCCATCTCATACTCCTTTTTCATAGTCTTCTATTCATAGTATGAGTTCATCCCTTTAGCTGACTTCTATAAGTTGCACTGGGCATAAGCAAAACCGTGCTGGAGGTGCTTCTTTAGATTATCAGCATGCTCATAAGTGGTGGATGTGTTAATCAGAGTCTGCTCCTGAGTTCTATAGAGCAGATGCTGAGTTAACATAATTTTTCATCAGGTCATCAATCCAAGTGGACACATTTTGGTTGCAGAAGATGGTGCAGACCTAAGAGTCATCAAGACAAGCTGTAATTGAATGTTCCAGCTGCGTCCAGAGTCAGCCACACATTTCTCCAGTATGCTCACAATTGCCTTATTGTGTCACTCAACAGCCCCGCTCTATGCCATGTGGTAATGTATGTGGAGCTTTCTTTTTACATCTAGAATCTCCCACAGCGAATCACTGGTTGATGAAATTGACTTGCAAATCTGACCAAGGCAGCGTAATTCCCCTTTTGTGAAGGGGAGCTCAGCGTGTGGGGGAATTTGGTTGGAATTGAGCACACACGAGACACCCCTTCAGCTATGTATTGAGAGCCTGACCCATATGGGCCCAGTATGCAACTTCTTGCAAGATTTCTAATGTCTTCTGGAAACCCCTATCATCAGCAGTAGCCATGTTATGGACATGATTCAACATCAGGCTCTGGAATGCAGAAGGTACCACCCATTGGTCTCATTCAGATAGTGATCTCCTCACCAACAGACCGTTTTGAATTCAAAAACGTCCTGGAAAATTTCGTCAGCACCCAGAGATCCTCTTTTCTGGCCTAATCCCGTTCCAATAGAGGAAAGCTCACTGGGTCTTCTATATGTTGACAGAATGTTCCAATAATTGTATTTATTTATTCATTTATAGCAGAACACCAAACCCACAGGCATCAGGGTGCTAGTTACAGTCAGTGCCAGTGCCCCTTCAAAATGCAGGGTAAATCATACAGGTTACAAAGTAAAGTGGTTCTTGAAAAGCAGAGTCGAGCGAAGCCACCCCTCATGATAATCAAAGGAATGGTATGATGCTAGACAACACAGTGACCCAACATTATAGAGTTCTTCACTCTAATAGCCTCTGGTTCTCTCTAGCTTGGACTATTGTAACAGCCTCTTTCTAAATCTACCTGCCTCTACTCTCCGCCCTCTGCAACTTATCCAGAACAGGACTGTGAGACTTGTCTTGGCCTCAAGCCTGGGATCGTATCTCTTCATCACTGAAATCTCTCCATTGTCTCCCAGTGGATGCAAGGATTAAATTGAAAACTGGGACAGGGTTGGCAAATGAAGGACAGTGAGATTCAGCGCAATGACCTATGTAATATGGGGTGGCGTGGAAAGAACTGCAGGTGAATGTAGGGGTGGGGACTTGCCACGTCCTACCACAAAGTGAACAGAGAAGTATTGTTTTTACAAACACACTGCGCACACACATAGATTGAATTAAAGTTGGTGTATATTTAATCCGCAAAAAGGTAACCTGACATGTGTTTCGAGCAACATGCTCTTCTACTGAGGCTGTAAATGGGGTTCCCTTTAGTTTGGAAACAAAGGTATGTGATGAGTATAGAAGCAACAAAGGACTGCGGGCTCCACTTAAGATGCAGTTTCAAGAACAAATTGGAAGCGAGTTCGCGCTGAGACAGCGTCTCCGCTGTGTATGAGGACAGGAGCCAAGCCTTTGTTGCTTCTATACTCATCACATACCTTTGTTTCCAAGCTAAAGGGAACCCCAGAGCATATGCTTCCCCTATTGTGTCTTGCCCTGGTCCTCATTCATAGAATTCTATCCAAGTATTCCCAAATATCTTCACTATTAATGTAAGGTCATCCTCCTATTTAGGAAACCTTCATCTATAGGAGCTTCACTCTCCTTAGTCTTCAAATTGTATATGCCAAATGGCCAAAAGTTATCACGCTGGCAAGGTGGTATTCCACTGTTGAATAATAAATGGTGACAATACTTACATGGCTATTCCTATATGCAGGTATGTTGCCACATCGATCACTAAATAGCGCTGTTTAGTCGGTTGTTCGAAACACGTGTCGGCTGTGTGAGATCGTGTGAATAAATCAGACATGAAAAGAGAATTTTGTGGTTGACATTGATCAATGTTTTTGAAGTTATTAGAGTGAAGAACAAATACTCTATAATTATGGGTCACAGCGATGTCTAGCATCATACCATTCCTTTGATTGTATAAATTCTGGGAGGCCGGGGACCCTCCTTCGATGCTACTGCTGCTCATGACCATTAATTGACTACAGATGACTAGCGCATCTGGTATCTGGTATACCCCAACCGTCATGATAACGGAGGCTGCATTAGGCATTCAAATGGTAGGCATAGTCGTGTACAAACTGGATACTATTTTTGTGCAGTGATCAAATCTGCATCCGGGGCATCCTTACTCCACTGAACAGCTGAGAATTCACTGTTGGCATGAGTTTGAGACCTGGTCACAGCTGTAAATTGAATTCTTCCCAACAGGGATTCTGTATCTATGAAGTCCCCCTGTAGAACTTCAGTTTTAGCCAGGTGTTTAGCCAGGTCATTTCCAGTATTATCCTGACCCTCTACTTTGGAATTACCTTATTAGATGTCACCAGATCATCAATGGACCGGATACATTTTCTGTGTTTTAAGGGGTTATTGTTAGAGCAAAGCATTTTTCTATTCTTACAATTGATCAGGTGTTCCACAAACCCATTCCTGGCATAGTCAGGGTCAGTGATTATCACCTATTACTTGAGTTGGTGGGGTACAACAGGGAGGATGGCTTGATGTATGGCCATCAACTCAACCACCTGACTACTTCTGGGTCCTATTTTGTAACTAGCAGAGGGTTCCAGCTTATCAATAACCGATGCATTCCCAATGCCAGCCGTTAGTTCCTTTTGCCCATTATTGACAAGATGGTAGTAGCACCCATCCACATAAACTGCGGGTGTCCCCTGACAAGTGTCTTCTTCATAGACCTTGTTTGGAGCAGGTAGGTATGCCTCCATATTGTCATTTGTTATTATACTTTCTTCCTTAGGAAAGTGTTCTTGAGCACAATCATGTAATTCTGCCAATCTCTGTGCTAAAAGACTCTTCTTCTTTTGACCATACCTGACCTCCACAGGAAAACCTTGCATGGTCAGAATCCAGTAAGTAATTCTGGAATTTGATACATTTCAAGCCTGTATTCTGTCACTTTTTTAATAATGCAAGGGTTGGTGAGGAGTCTCTACAATTATGTGCTCCCCCTGGATAAATGGATGGTTGTTTTCAATGCCCATACCATTGCCAGCATTGCCTTTCCACGATCGCTGAATTTTTCCTCCACAGTGGAAAAGGTTTTCTTGCATAAGAGATAACTTTGTTGACCTTGTTGTGCGTTTGATACAATACTGTGTTAGTCAGGTATCTAAAACCAGTCTCTAAGAAAATCTCCTTATTCTTAATAGGGTAAGCCAAACATTGAGCTTGAGATAGGCTTATTTTCAGTTGTTTAACTGCCTCAGATTGTTCTGGACCCCACTCGCTCTCAATTTAGGCCATCAATAAATGGACCAGTTGTCAAGTGACCTCTGCATAATCCTCTATGAGCTTTTGACTGTAATTAGTGAGTCCAAGAAGGGTTTGCAATTCTCACAGAGTGGTAGCGTCTTTTAATTTCAATAATGCTTCTACTTTTTTCATCTGTGGGTTGAGATTCTGAGGGGTGATTTCCTGCCCTAAAAAGTTCAGCCTGGTGTTTTACCATTGTGCCATCTGAAAGGAAAATGTTGCTCAATCTTTCTGCAACTGTGCCAGAACATATCAAATTTGCGCAATATAGTCTTCCACAGTAGATCTCTTGATCAATACATCATATACACAGGCCAGGCTTCCTGTTTTGCCCAAATCAGGCATGGGTTTATGAAGGAACATATTAAACTAATTTCCAGAGTTAATATATGCAAAGGGTGTTGGAGTCCAGATCTATCGCTGCCCCTTTTTACTGGTCTTCCCTACTGGCATGTACCATCCAGTAACAGTTGGTTAAATCAAAGGCTGGGTACACTGTGACACCTAGATCTGCTCCAGCCCTTGATCAATGTAGGGAAGTGGCCATTGTGACATGTGGACCTGCTTGTTCAACTCCCGCAGGTCTGCACATAGTCTCCATTGTCCGTTGGGTTTCTGTATCCCCAGTACCCGGTTGTTAAAGATAATGTCGTTCGGACAAATTATCCCATGGGATTCCAAGATCTTGATAATCTCTGTGAGTGACTCCATGGACGCGAAAGATATCTGGAATTATTTGACAAATACTGTTGCCATCACTGTGTCATGGGTATGGAAGTTGAATAAATCGATGCATGTTCACAATCATACAAATCTACTGAAAAGATATCCTGGAAGTCCAAGAATACTTGTTTCAGCTGCTCTCTTTGTTCATCAGCCTCACTGGCATCAGTCAAATAGTTCTTTTCCTTGACCATCTGCCTAAAACCTGGGAAAACCTCAGGCTTGTAAATCTCAGTAGTATCCTCCAGTTGTGTAGAGAGATCTCTTTTAATGGTATTTACATGGATATGAGGTTCTATGGACTAGAGGTATTTGCTGTTAACTCTAAATACCTCCTCATCCTTCCTGATGTAACAGGTTACTTCTTCCACCACATAAGGACATGAAGAGTACATCAAGAAATTCCCTCATGCCGGGTACAAATCTTTTCTGGAGGAATACTGTAAATGAAATCATAACAGTTGTTATGAATTGGTCTTATGATTTAATTCCCTAAATCAATACAAGAGTGTTGGGCATCAACCTCTAGTCCAATAGAGATGTCCTCGCACAATGTAATACCTTAAGGGTTGCTATTATCCACCAATATTTGAACAATGTCATGTTCTAAATCCACTAGAATTACTGGCTATGAATACAAACCTTGTTGTGGAGGTGAAAGTTCAAACTGATGTAAGTGTCCTTATGTTCGAGGTTTTGTCCTCTTTTCATTTGTATGAGAATTGTGAATTATCACACTTGTCCTGTGATGGTAACCCCTTCTCACACCTGGTCTTCCACAGCATAATACAACAATAGAGTTTACCAAAATGCCCTCTCGAGGTTGTCAAAGCCTGTGGGTTTACCCCCCCCCCCAGCTGTGACCATACTTTGCTGCAAATCAAATCTAGCCTAATTCCGAATTGATCGAGAATGTCACTACCCAAAAGTCAGAAGGCACATCTCTAATGATCCAGCAACTATGTTCTACCGTTTTGTTGGCAATCGAAATATTTAGCATACACCTGCTAGGCAGGAAATGCTTAGAATTTGGTGTTTCCAAATCCACTTCCCATTTTGTTAATGAATTTAAATGTGAGAATGGTCTGATGTTTTCGGAGTTGCCTGAATAATCCTTCACTGATTAAGCTTTTTAATTATTCAGAAATACTCTGGCGAGCAGTGTCTCTTCCTCCTCCTTATCTGAATGCAAAAACATATGTCTTCATCCTGCTTCTGAATATCGGTCAACTTTGAGCTGGTTTTTCATCGTTCTCTTTCAAATGACTTAATGTATCCTCTAAATTTTAATTAGTATAATATCTCAAAGTGTTCCTTTCCAGTGTGGAATACCACTTGTAACTGGGAGGAAGGTTGATATTCAATAGTTGGGAAGAGTTCCCATCACCAGACTGTTCTCCTACAGAGATGGGTATCAGGTAATATTATTCCCATAAATATTTTTGCCATACATATAGTTGACGGGGAACAGCATAGGCAACATTATTTATGGGGCCAATATATGGGGTAAATGGTAGCATGGGTTGCGGGGGGGTCCCTCGCACCTTTTAAACAAACGTGGAGGTTGTGGGGGTGTCCCACGCATGTTCCATGTGATAATGTCAGCGGAAAAAAATGGCACCATTCTTGCATGGCGACATTTCTGCGGGGATATTATCACATGGAACCAAGAAATTATGGTGATTCTTGGACTTGGTTGTTCTGGAAATGAAATTCCAATTGATTTGTACGCTGCTCAATCAAATGGCAGGTACCATTCAGGCTAACATAATTTGTACTTCATTTGAGTTTGATAGGCCAATTAGTCGGCCTCCACAGGACCTGGTTCGCAAATCGTTTACCAGTAAATAGGGAGTGCCCTCTGGAGACAAGATTATCATCGGGTGTTTTAAACGGAGGCTCCCAATTTGTATTTCTAGATCCGCAATCCCTTGAATGGAAATATCATTCCCATCAAAGTTTTGGAGTCATCTGGAAAGAGGTATGAGGGGAATCTGGTGACTTTCCCTTCTTTCTAGATTCATTTGTTCAAAATCCTTTTAGACATTGGAGTAGCTTGGGATCCAGTATCCACCAGAGTTGATAATTCACACTGACCCTGCACCTTGACAGGGTCATCAAATCTGCCCTCATTTGCCTCAAATTTACAGGAGAAGTGTTAGTTAGTTCCCAGCTCATCTGTCATCTTCTTAATGTTGATCTTAGTCGCTGTGTGAATTTAGGCGGTTTCTGTGGAAACATCACCCTGTTTAAGATCGAGTTACAGTGTCTGATATCGGCAATCTGTGGGAATAAACCTACATTTGGAAATGATATTGGTAGAAGGAGGATCCTCTTTCTCCCCAGGCTCTTTGCTGTCCTTTGTATTTGAAGACAGTACTCACTACTGTTTGTGGGGAGGATAACTCTATGGTCTTGGGATTATCTGACTCGCCGGGTTGAGGTTTATGGGGTTCTCTATCTGGTTTGATCTCCATATCCACCCTGTCGGACTCTGGGTCTCTTTGGACCCATTATCCTTTGGGAGGGATTCCCCCATTCCTGAAAAAGCACATTTTCTTAACTGAATCTTCCAGGGATTCTTCTCGCTCAAAGGGGATTTTCTAGTTGTGTTTCTCTTCAAAGTGAGATTTTCTTCAGCCTCTTCTACCAACCCTCTCTTCCTTAAGTTAGAGCTGACAGGGTGTGGAAGATTCACTATCAGGTTGGGAGTACCCCAGGGGTTCTTTTCTGGTAAGAAAGGACACTTCCTCAAAGGCTTGGCATCTCCCTTCAACCAGGGCACCATCCCCAAGAACCTGTTGCATTCTCTTCGAGTCATTTTCCCCACGGTGCACCAGACCCGGGTGTTTTGACATTATGAGGGACATGTTCAGTTTGAGAGTTTGACTGAGCCCTCGGCATGTGCCTCATGTCTTCAGTCAATTGTTGGACAAGTCGCTCCAATAGGGTAACTTTTGCTCTTCCTTCATGGTTTTAGGGAGGTCTTTCCTCATACCTCTGTTGCTCCCTAAAAGAGTAACTATCCATTTTAGCAAAGTAACTTGGGTATTGTTGCAAATGTCCACCATAATTTTCAGTCCTGGTTCTCCCTTCTCCTTGGTTCAGGGATCTACTGCCCTGAAACTGTTTTGTTCCCAGGAGAGTGTAAATACAATCTGGAATGGGCCTTGTATCTTTATACCTAGAACTTATATAGGTGTTAGGGTCAGAAGGGTAATTGTTTTGATACCCTGATTGACTATGGTTCGATGGGCCTGGGCTGAGGGTCTCCTTTGCCTCTCATTCTGCTTGTTAGCTGGGGGTATATTTTTAGGCCTCTCAAGGTCCAAAGGAGGGGTAATTTTCAGTTCCATCACTTCCTCAGCGGTAGGTGTAGTAGTGGGTTTTCAGGTTTTGGGGTTATCTCTATTGTCAGTGACTTTAATTGAAATGGAAAGCCTGGCATATATGTCAATAATGTGACATATAAGTGAAATGATGGGTTACTAGGCTGTGTGGTAAAAACTGTGATTATAAATATTCAAGCTAAACAAATGTGAGCAGTTTCTTTGGGCAATAGACATACATCCGCCATCTCCATGAACTGCTCTTAAAGGTAGTGGCTTAATTGCATCCACAAACCAGCTCCTTGTGAAATACAACTGTCTTAACCAGGTGTGCTTCAGACACTGTGGAGGTCATTCCGAGTTTGGAGAGCCACCATGGCTGCCTCCAAACTCGGGTGGTGTGGAATGGGGACTTACCGGGAGATTCCGACCTATGCGGACCCGGTAAGTCCCCATTTCGAAAACCATTCCCTATTCCCATTTGAGCACCCATAGGGCTCAATGGGAATGGGGAAGGAGCTAATAACGGGCCCTCAAATTGCGGACCCGTTATTAGCTCTATGGTCCCTTAACGGGTGCCGCTAAGGGCGGTTGGTAAAACCAACCGGCCCTGGTGGGACCCGCTAAGGGACCTCATAATAGGGCAGTAGGGGTTAACGGCACCGGCATCCTTACCGGTGCCGTTAACCCCCTACCGCCAGGGTCGGAATTACCCCCTGTGATTTATAAGCAATATGTGCATCCTAGCATCTATTCAGTGCACTGAGTTCCTGTCCTCTTAAGACAAACATTGGCAATCAGTTGTTTCTCTTGGATATGCACTAGATGGACAGTTGCAAGGCACTGCCATAATATGCTCAGGTTCTAAAACCGTTTGCCAGCTGTTGCCATCTGAAGGCCAGGTGGTAGCGTTATCGTAGTGCGTGGACAATGTCTGTGCCATACCAACACAAGCGCCAAATTTGTTGTCTTTGCCAATTGTTTTAAATGTATTTGGGCATTGTCACACCGTGACAATGACACACCTTAATTGCCAGTGTATTATGCAAGTCTGTGCAAAAAGGAAGAGCATACTCGTACTTGGAACTTAAGGGGTTAAGGAAGCAGCTCCTATGAACATTCTGCCATTGCGTATGACCAATGGCAGGCCCTTGTTGGTACCAAGCTTTTATCCCCGCTTCCGGGCTCTTGAGGGCTCTTGACTTTCTCCCATCTGTTGGTGTCAGCAAACGCATTTCTTCAAACCGCTATAATTGCTGCAATGCTTCCCCGTGACTGTGTCAGAAAGAAAGGAGGACCCAGCTGTCCACATTGCTGTACATTTTCTTTGTGTTTACTTATCCTTCTGTGTCTTCCTGGGAGAGGGCGTTCAGCAGATGATATTGTTAAAGTTATTAGAAACCGTTAGCTATTTTTAAAGACTGCAGTGGCATGCTGCACAGGCCGCAGAGAAACAAAAAACAAAACAAAGGATTTCTGCATGCTAGTGGAAGGCATTCCCAGCCAGCTGCCAGCTTGGCGAGTGAGGACAATTGTACTGTACAGCACTGCTAGTAAAATGTTCTGCCAAGCGCTCAGAGGTTGAGCATATAAGTTCCCTTTATATAAATGTGTTTGTTGTTGCAGAGAATCAACTAGTGGGTTTAGTTTCCCACAATTTTGTCAAATATGCACTGGAGGATAAACCGATTTGCACAAGGTCCCTGAAATATGGTCAAGTGGGTAAGCCGTGATTAGAACCCAGATCTCCTGGTTTTGAAGCCAAGTGCCAAACCACATTCGTTTTGGGATGTATGCGAGCATGGGCCTCATTCCAAATCATGCCGGTAAGTATCGGAATTTTCCGGCATGGCGTAAAGTCTGACACCGTGCTGGTTGTAGGTCGAAAATTACGACCCATTCCGAGCTCTCGGACACGCGCTTTCCGCCATGCCGGAAAAGGACTGTGCGACCTGCCGCAAAACCCCCCCGAAAAACCCTTACCGGCATGCAGCGACACGTAAAGTACAACACCGCCCTGTAAGCATTAGCGTCAGTGTATTACGGTGACCGTAAATCACGGTGACCGTAATTTACGTTGACTGGAAATAACGGTAACTTAAAAAAAAAAAGGAACCGGAAATTACGACATCGCACAGGAACGGGAAGGAGAGCGGCGGCCATCTTTAAAAACACAATCCATTGCCATCCGCAGCTGCCAGCAGCCCTGTGAGGGAAACAAAGTTGTGAACCGGACCAGGCACCGCAGGACATGCCGAAAGCACCTAAAAGGGCGGCGGATCGCATCCGCAAGCAGAGATTCTGCCCCGATGAACTCCAGGCCATGGTAGACCACCTGGCAGAGCATGCTGATGTAGTCTTCAGTGGCGACATGCGTAGGGAATCGACCCTCCGCAAGAAGACCATCTGGGCAGAACTGGCACAGAGGGTAAGCGCTGTTGGCAACACCCCCCGCACCCCCCAGGACTGCCGCAAGCGGTGGGACGACCGGCGGGTGCGGGGCCTCCTATCCGGCAACCGCAGCCAGGCGCTGCAGACGGGAGGTGGGCCAAGAATCGCAGTACAACTCGAGCCCTGGGAGGAGACCTGTGCGGAGCTCATTGGCACGGAATCCATTGAGGGCGTGGGGACCATGGAGTGTAGGGGAACGACTTCTGGAGAAGGAGATGAGTGTCGACAGTGTACACTGCCAATGTCCATTGCATGATGTAAACTGACCCAGGGGCCATCGAAGGCACCCTCTCGTGTTGCCCTCCTCCCATCCAACAAATGCTGAGGCAAGTGCCGCCTAATGCTGGGCCAAGTGCGAGTACATAACGCACATCAACCATAGTGCATTGACTTGCACAGGCCATCATGCACATTGTCCAGCGTGGTAGGCATAGTAGCAGCCAAAATGTACATGAACATGGCACAATGAATCACTCCCAGACATGTGTATATGTCATCACCATGCACATGTACCACTGCTATAGCTACCCCCAAACAGAACAAACCGTAAATGACCGAAATGTCCATGCAACCATGTATGCAAATAGGACATTGCACATACACTAATGTTGTCCCTCTCTCCTACCCCTACAGGCACAGACCATGACAGCACAGAGCCCCAAGGAAGCCGGCCAAGCACCACCACGGGTACTGGCAGGGCCAGGCCGAAGCCAGCAGCCAAAGAAACCACCCCCTAACCTACAGAAAGGCCACTTGAAGCTGGCAGACCAGCAACCCACACAGCATCGGCGGCAGAAACTGTGCAAACCCCTAGCTCGGCACAGTCGAGCGTCTCAGGGGAGGCTGCTGCTACCGCACCAGATGAGTGGGAGCTCAGCCCGCCACCCATCCAGGGGCCCATGTTGGAGGACGACCAGGACAGCATGCACATGCCGGAGCCATGCCCCGTGACCCTTGCGTCATACAGTGACTCCGGGGATGCACAATCACATGTGCACAGTGTTGAACTTGACCCGCAGGGGTATGACGTCGTTCCCCCAAGTCCACCCATACCACCCCCTGCAGGGCATGCTGGTGCCAGTGGATCCTCAGATGGTCCCGCTTCCCATGACCAGCACCAAGTGCGCCAGTGGAACGATCTCATTGAGAACTTTATTGAGGACAATCGCCAGGCCCGGGCTGACCTACATGAGGAACTAAATCAAATGCGGCAGTCCCTCACTGACTGCACCACCAGATTGTGCGACTCCCTGATGGACAACACGACCCTGCTATGCCATGTGCTGAATCGCATAGCAAATGCCCTTAAGGCGGGCCAAAACAATACCGAGGAGGGCACATCCGCGACAAGTGAGGCCACGCAATGCAGCCCGGAGAGACGCACTCGGCGTTCCTTGCGTCACCAGGATTTGCCTCCCCCAGACAATGGGGGCAAGAGACATTAGCCATTCGCCAATCCTGCCACATTTGGGCCCACACCCTACATGGGACGACTGCACTGGAGTTGGGGGGAGGGGGGAAGGTGGGTGATGGTTTGTTCTGGAGTTGGAGGTGAGGGGGGAGGTGGGTGATGGTTTGTTCTGGAGTTGGGAGGGAGGGGGGAGGTGGGTGATGGTTTGTTGTCCTATGTCCTTCTATGTCCTCCCATGCCACTATTGGGTTAGGATCCATTAATTCCTTTTCTATACGTTCAAGATCACATGCTCTCTACTGTCAAGAATGGCACTCTGTCAAGAGTAGCACAGGGTACCCAGGTAGGTTTTGGGTGGCTGTGCTGAAGTAAGGTAGCAGATAAGCACACACAGCAGGAAGTTCAACAAGAAAGAAGAGTAGGAAACTGTAGCTGTGAGCCAAAGGGGCAAAAGATACAAAGGTACAAACAAACTGGATTCCCTCTTGGGGTGTATGCTGAAATGGGAAAGAGTGTTCCACAAACCTTAGGAAACTCCAGCCTTCTGCACAGATTACTATAACAGAGGCCCACGCTGTATGCTCATGGCTGGGAACAACAGCAGTGGGTGTCTGTAACACTGAAAACACGACAAGGGAAGGGGCAGAGGTTGCCTGCCGGAAACCAGCAGGCAAGCTCTGTACAAAAGGATTACATAAGACACATGAGAAGACAAGAACAGATATATCCAGCGAAAAGGAAGTCAATGAGCAATCTAACAGAAGTAAAGACAGTTAGACTGAAGTAGATAACCAAAGGTGGAGTACAGAGGACTCAAGGAAGAGAACAAGGGAGCAGCAGTCAGGAAAACAGAAGGACAGCAAAGTAGGAAGCAGGTCTGCAGTCAAGAGTGGCACTAGGTGCAGGCAAACTATATTGGACTGCGGAGGACTGTAGTAGGCTGAAAGGCAGGGAGTCCAGAAGAACAGGACAGAGAGAGATTAGTAGTAGGCGACAGAAAGGGAGCACAAAAGAATAGGGCCACTAGGTAGGGAGCGCAGAGGAGCAGGGCTGTAGGCAGCCGGAGTGAGGCAGGCTGCAGGGCAGGGAGCCCAGAGGACAAGGATTGTAGGCAGCCGGAGTGAGGCAGGCTGCAGGGCAAGGTGCCCAGAGGAGCAGGGCAGCAAGGAGTGAGCCCAGAGGAGCAGGGCTGCTGACTGTAGAGGGCTGCAGAGGACTGTAATAGGCTGCAAGGCAGGAAGCCCAGAGGACAAGGGCTGTAGGTAGAAGGCAGCGGAGCGTGATCGGCTGCAAGGCAGGGAGCCCGGAAAGGGCACTGGAACAAAACAGGATAAAGCAGGAACAGCATACAAAGTAAAGGGTCAAGGCAAACAGGAGCGGGGAGAACTCAAGATGCAATGCACTGTGCTCCTGCAGGCAGCTGCTTATATACAGCCCTGCCATGTTCTGAGGCAGGCTAATTGACAGCACCTGAAGCAGCACACCTGAAGACAATCTGCCTCCTCCCTCTCTGGTCCTGAGCAGGTGGAAGCAGCACTGTCCGCTAGGGCTTCTGGGGATTGTGGTCCCAATAACGATGAATGAGAAGAGCCAGGAATTGAGGACTGCAGCCAGGTGCATTATGGTAAATGTAGTTAATTGAATAAAATAAGAAAGAACCAAAGTTGAGCAAATGGAAATAAAAGACCAAGGCGTGGAAAGGAGTTGTTCAAGGACTCTTAGGAGGATGAATGAGTACCAAGTAGTCCATGATGGTTGCCAATGCGTGTGCCAGCAGCGCGGGCATGACAGCATGCTGCTGTTCTGACGTCGGATCATTGTGGTGCTGTGTACTGTGTTTATTCTTATTTTGGTGTGATGGCTGTAGTCTGTGGAGCATGGTATTCGTCCTGCTCTGATCCATTCTATGGTGATTCCCAACACTCCTATGGGGGTGCCATGCCGGTGACGTGTTATCATACCCCTGCTGCCCTCTGTGAATTCCACTCCCAGGGATGGGTCTCCAATGTGGTGAAAGGCTGGGGGATGCCACATTGTGCATGTGCAGTGTGTCCTCCGATATGCGCTTACGGTTGTGGTGTCCGCCAATGAGTGGTGCTGGTGTAGTGTGCTTAGCCCTTGTCAGTTGGTGGAGATGTAGTGTGATGTGGGTGCCTTGTTCTGGCAAAGTGGGAATCTGCTCACATGTGCCGTTGCACTGGTCCTGTGGCAGGTTTGTTGTCGGGGTGAACACCGTACAATGGCTTCATCGTTTCAACGAAGTTGGTTCATGCAGGCACCCACCCCGTGGCACCAGTGCACTTGCATGACACAGTCAGACGACTCAAAAGCCAGACAGACAGGTCGTCCTGCATGTTGGGCCATGTTGCGCGGTGGGGTGGTGATCAGCTGGCCCTTTGAGTCATGTGTAGTTGTTTGGTGTCGGGCCCACCCATGTGTGCGGTTCTTGGTAGCGTTGCATTCCATCTGCACGTAGGGGGAGTGGTATTGTTTGCAGTTGCTGTCTGCAACGTGCATGCCAAGCTGGTCCACATACGACCTATGGGTGCTGTCAGGGGCACCATTGTCATTTGGCATGCCTCCATTTGCATTAGGTCCAGCTTTACTGTTGTGTATCTCATGGGTGGTCCATGTTGGGGATTGGTGGACCCTTGTATGCTTGGGGAGGTGTAACGTCACTTGTATATGTGGCCGCATGAAGGACGGTTGTGACATGCCACTGTGTGCTGGTGGGTGCCTTTGGCATGGGTGTGGGGCACAGGCAACACCATCACTTGTGCCGGGTTGGCACTGTACTTTTGTATAGTGCTCGCTTTTCTTGTGTCTGTGGCGCAATATGGTGGTGACGGTGTCACAGTCTAGGTGGTCAGGGGTGTCTATCTGGTAGGACTTCTCCTAGAGAGGCCGGACATGCTGCGTGTGCATGGGGGCTGCTGGGGTGGTAACGGAGACTGCACTGGTGCTGCATGGAGGGCCTGTCTCCCCGCTCCTTCGATTCCCTGTGTCTCCTCAGTGGGGGGGCGTGGTGTTGTTGCAAGGGTTTGTGTGGTTGTGGCCTTGCTTGTTCGATTGGTGTCGTCTTGGTGTGGGAGGGGGGTGGTGTGTGGGTGTGTTCCTTTTCTGCTGTGGCGATTCCTGGCCTCTGTCTGTGTTGCATGTGTGCACCTGTGGCTCTGGGTCCCACTGCTCAGGGTTCTTTGCTCCTTCTCTGAGATGCCTGTATGTACTCCATGCTGGTAAGGTACTTTACAGCCTTGAGGAGGCCGTAATTTATGTGTGCTCCTTACTTGGAATCAGCTCCGGTTTACGCCATGCTGTTAATTTCGCCATGGTGGGGCGTGCGCGCGACCCAAGAATGTAAATTATGGCATTGTAATTTACGGTGCCGTAATTTACGTTCTGTGGGGTTGGAATGGCATGGAGCGGAAAACCATGCCGGTAAATCATTACCGGCATGGTTTGGACCTTACCTCCATGCTCGGAATGACCCCAGTATGATGGCCATTTGAATGAAATCTCAGAAGAAGCATGAAAAAGGAGCAAAAGAGCAGAATGGTGACATCATGCGGAGTAAAACTGAAGCACCTAGAAGAGATGCAGAGACATGAAAGTGAAAATAGCCTATAAGGCATCAAGAAGGTATGAAAGATAAGTGACATCTCAGGCTCGAGATGAAGAAACGTATGCTACAGAAATGATCAAGATATCAAGTTATTTTACATGTGTACAGATGCAAAGAAACACAAGCAGACAAAGTTTTCTTGAGGCTAGCTATGTAGTAAATAGATTGCGGCAAGCGTCAATGTATACATACATAGGAGTAGGTAAAGAATAAATGATTTCACTACGTGTTATAGGAGAGCCAGACCAAAGAAGTAAGGCCTTTTTTCCAGTGTGTCACAGTTGAAAAAACAATTGAATTACTGAAGTGAATCTCAGAAAGGCAAGGCTGGACCAGCCCCAAGAAGCCAAGGTCTTATCGGACTGGGATGAGCAGTCATTAGTTACAATTGTGTGAAAGAATGATACTCCTGCTCAGAAGGCATGGACGAAAACAAGGAAGACATCAGAGGTTTATTAAATAATAGTATTTTACCAGCACCAGAGCTCAAATTTGTGGTCTTCAGTCACGTGGATGGATAGAACTGGATAAACATGATGAACCACACCTAACCAGAGGGGCAGAGCATGCCTCTACTCAGCTGAACTCTCCAGAGCAAAGAACCTTTCCAAGGCCAAGTTCAAAGCTTTAATTGACATGCAGACCACTGAGGCGATGATAGATGATATGCTAATTGGTGGGAAGCTATGGTTATGACCACCTCACCAGCACCTGGATGTCCAGCCTGCGTGCTGCTAAAGTGTGTGGAAAAGTACTGACGGATGTAAGAGTGCCAACAAATTGTAGGGGGCCGCGTAATTAAGAGCCCTATAGTTTGTATAACCAATGGGACGTTGTGTATTTAGTGACGTTCATAGTGACTTGTTTGAAGGATGGGCTTAGTAGTCCTACCTGGTGTTGAAGAGCCTATCACTTTTTAGACTAGTATAGAATGTATACTTATGATATGATATTTTATTTGTATCGCGCTCATACACAAGTGTTTCAGAGCACGACCAGGCAAAAGGGAGGAGAACAGGGGAGAACACAACAACGATCTTACTAGGCCCAGTGACAGTGAGAATGTGCAAGTGCATGGGAAAGGGATAGGGGAAAAGTGCATTGAAGGGGGAGCGTGGAGAGTGCAGAAAAGAGGAGACAGATAAATAACAATAAATAAAAACAAATAGATAATAGAAGCAACAAACAGTGGTAGTGCAGCCAGCAAGTGGCAAGTGCTGTGTTTACAGCAGCAGACTGGCTAAGTCTGATAAGTGCAGAAAAAGAAGAACATGGGGGAATGGGGGACTGTATGGGTACAGGCACAGTCCTCAGTGCAAGGGATGGCCAGGAGGCAGTACAGGAGGGTGGCAGAGTGAGCAGGTACCTGGGCCTAGGGGACAGAGGGTGGCCAGGTGCACAGTGCCAAGAGATAGCAGGTCAGAAGGGAAGAGGGAGAACAAAGGCAGATGAATAGAGGAAGGTCTTGAGGTACTTCTGGAACCGGAGATGGTTCTCGTCAAGTTTTAGAGTGGCAGGGAGGCTATTTGAGAGGGAGGCCCCGGCCGAAGACAGAGATCTACCCCGAGCTCATTTCTTTGAAGAACGACTGCCCATGAGGGAGTTAGAGGTAGAGGAGCAAAGAGCTTGGGAGGGGAGTTATCTGCAGAGGGATAGCTGAAGTTAATTGGGACCCAGGCCCCAGAAAGCCTTGTGGACAATGCAGAGGGTTTTGAATTTAATCCTTGCATCCACTGGGAGCCAATGGAGAGATGTCAAAGCTGGAGAGATACAATCCCAGGGCTTGAGGCCAAGGACAAGTCTTGCAGTCCTGTTCCGGACTAGTTGCAGAGGGCGGAGAGTAGAAGCAGGTAGATTTAGAAAGAGGCTGTTACAATAGTCCAACCTAGATGTAGATGTTCTCCTTAAGCCTATCACATTTGCCACTAGGTTTGGTAGTTTCCCACATTGGATGACGTTAGTGAATACGTAGGTTAACGTCATCAGTGACAACTTTTTGTTAGAAAAAGAATGTTTTTCATTAAATGTATTGAGAGACCATGCTATGAGACGTCCGTTTATGTCCGTTGTACTCCCTGTTTTAGATAATTGACATTAAAACAGTCAACTTTGCCAACTTCCTGAATCATTTTGATTATTGATATTTGAGTATCTTCTGCATCCCCATTCATCTCAAAGTATTGCTTCCTCGTCTGAATCGTCTGTCCCGGTTCAGCTCCAATCAACATTCATGACTTGGTTTATGTGTTCGAGTCTATCTCCTCTAAATTTACTAGCCCCATCAAAGCCACTACCTGTGCCCTTCGAGCCTTGCTCTTCTCATCAACTAGCTCCTTGGCTCTTAAGTTCTCAACGTTTCTTTGGTACAACAAGTCTATCACATTCAATGATAAGCTGCTATATAGTAAAACCTGGCTTAGCAAGGGTATCAGATTTATACATCGCATTTGTCTTGCTGTAGGCCTGAAATCTTCTGTTGTTCTTCTAAAGTTCTGTTGCTTTACTAGCTTTATCTTCTCCATATCAACTGTATTTCTACATACTTGCATAATATTTCATGAATCATATAGAACCATCACTAGTGTTGCTTTATACATGAAGGTGAATTTAGCAACACAGCCCGTATACAATGTACAGGCGCCAAGTGTGCTGATAGTTTCTTTGTGGTTGGTTGCAACAGGGGATCGAGTAAGTGACAACAGCAGCCATATAAGTGACCTTTGTATTTTGATGGTGGCTGTTGGTCCTAAGATATACTGTGTTGCTTTGTGGTACTGTGTTGTTTTGAGGTGTCACAGTCTGATTTTTTTTTTTTGGGTTGCTTTCATGAGACGTATTGGACCCAATTTGATGATAGTCGCTGTACTACAGGTACATTTTTAGTTTTTTTTTTTTTTTGGTTTAGTTACATATAGTAACTTATCAAATATTTACAACATTAATCTCAATAATCACAATATCACAAAAAGAGAAAAAAGAAATTAAAGTATCACTTCCTATTAAGGCAAGGGAAAAGGGAAAAATAAGAAAAATATACATTCATACAATCCATTTAAAAGCTAAAGGTATTTTACACACAAATAATAAAACCAATCAACTATTTACATTCTTGTAAGACATTACACTTAAATAAAGTTTCATTGCTCATCCCAAATGCACCGAGGGCCGAAATAAATAAAAAAATAAAACAGTTTTCCAGACTTACATTAAACAGCCCACGGCACACATTACGCCTAGAGTGCATGTTAATACCTCATGTAGAGTTAGGTTCAATTACATTAACTCTTGGTAACACCATTTGTAGGAATAACACTACTGCTATTTGAACTTGCACTCGTGCATTTGAGAAAATTAATTGCCAAATTTCATCACTTTCCATATCATTGTGTAATATAATCACCTTGTCGAAGCACCTTATTCTAGGCTCCCTCAAAGCTATACATTCTAGTACTAGGTGTTGTAATGTTTCTCTTTGGGACCGAACACAGCAATACCTACAGTAATTTTGTTCAACAGTCAAGATTTTCCTTCTACACAATATGTCCCGTGTTGCCCATATATTCAATCTGAACCTCAGGTAATCCATACAAATTTTAGGGGATGGACATTTCAACCGATAAGATTCCATGATCCCCAATTTTTTGGCACCAAAGATCAAATGGTTAAAGTCTTTGTATTTTGCACATCTCTCTTCGTTAAATGCCCAATCGCCTAAGTAGATCTTCACTTTAGCTCAACCAGGGTTTGATAACAATAGTTCAATGGACACATCACAATCACCCAACTTATCCATTACATGATTCCTCCAAGCTCTAGGGAAAGCACATCCTGATTTGATTAAATTGTAAACCGTGACTTTCTAAACCCAATAAGCATTTACGGAGAAACGCGCATTGTTTCCATAGGACAAGCCCCAAGAAGCCAAGGTCAAGCGCGTATAAGGACAATAGCCCAAATTCGTTACGGATAATCGCCATAGGCACACTAGGTGGGAGAGACAGTAACTGTTTCCAGTACCTTGATTCCAAGGAATCCCAATACTCTTGTACATCCAACCCCTTTGTGATCTTTTGGAATTGCAGGGGGTTTAATTTGCAAATTACGCAGATGATACACAGTTGATCCTGGATATCAGTCGGAATCATGAAGCTGACACAATATATTTTAACATCATATATGAAATCATCAAACAATGGATGAAGAAAAGCTGGCTCTGTCTAAATGGTGCTAAAACCGAGTTTTTGCTATTTGGAAGCAAAACTCAGCAGAGAGTATGCCCCCTTTATTATCAAGATCTGCAATATCCCAGTGGCAGGAAAGGTCAAAACCATGGGCACCTTTTTTGACTCCTCTCTTAGTGCTGAAACTCAGTCTAACTATACATCTAAAAACTGTCACTATCATTTGAAACTTCTAAAACACATCAAGTCTTTCATTTCTGAAGATAACTGTGCATAGGTGTCTTGCATGATTATTCTCTCTCGCCTGCATTACTGTAACACATTGCTGCTGGGGGCCTGCAGCAACTACAGACCCTTCAGAATGGCGCAGTGCGTATTTTTAAAGGTATCTCACAACATGAACACGTCTCAGACCCAAGGCTGTCTTTACACTGGTTCTACACTGGCTCCCTGTCCCTGTCCCAGCCAGATTCACTTTAAGACAGCTATGCTTATGCATAAATGCTTGTACGGCAAGGCTCTACCTTACCTAAAGGCGAATATCACTTTACATGAGAATAAACAAGCTCTGCACTCATCCAACACTGGTCTGATCAGCTCACTCAAAGCCAGAAGTGCCAAAGGATTGGGTAGAGCGTTTCCCTGTTTGCAAGCTATGTTCTGGAATTCCCTGCCAAACACTCTGTGATTGCATAAAAACATGACATCCTTTCGGAAATCACTGAAAAACCCTGCTATTTAGGTAGCCGCCTCTCTGATACTCTAGGCACGCGGTCTATAAGTAGGTAGGGGTGTATTTCTTGGTTGTCCTGTCTTTCTTGTGTTTGTTTGTGTGTGCACAAATGTCTGCAGGTTCCATGCACGAAATGCATAAATTAATAAACCCATGACCTTCCTTATTTGTTTATGCATTTCATTTTAGGAATGAGAAAAACAATTAAGCAATAATACAGATTTAATAGAATGGTGCTGTACATGTATCTGCCTACTTATGAGCATATAGGAGCATGGTTTGGGATTTAAATATATGGATTGTATTTTGTTTTTAGTCATTTATTGTGGCCCTGATGAAGACTACTGTCTATTTGTCTAAACTATTTGCTTACCATTGGAGCTGTGAGGAATGGAGTGATGTTTAATAATTTCACAGTGGTTAAGCCTTGCATTTCAACAACTATATTATATGAACCTTACTATTGTTCATGACTAGTTGGCCTTGGATTATGGTCTTTACTCTTGACTAGGTGGGTGTGCCATTCCAGTGATTGAACCTCCGCACTAGACATATATTGAATTAGCCATATTGCACTTTATGACACTTAGCAGCACTTAAGCACAATTGCACTTTGTACCATTGTTTTCTAATAAAATGTTTTCAGCCAAATACGTGTTTTGCATCACTTGATTCTTTGTGATGGTAAATGTGATGGTTGAATTAATTTGTATGTTTTAAGCGATATTCAATCAAAACTACAGCTACGTCAATGCCTAGTCTGGAATGCTGAGGAAAACCCTTATTGATGTATTTTTATATCCAGTTCAGTACTTTGGATGACAACCCTTGTATAACACCCCCTCATAGAATCCCCCTGACCCCACTGAGCCAAGAAGTAGGTTTGTTTTGCAAATTAAAAGGTTTATTTGAAAATGTAAACAATATATATATATATATATATATATATATATATATATCACACTTCTATGAATAAATTGATAATGGATATTACACTTGTGAATACGAGCAGTAGTCAGCAAGAGGTAACTTATGAATAGGAACAGAAGAATAAGGTGGGAAAGAATGCTTTATATGGTTCAAGGAAACGCAAGGTGGAATAAAATGCAGTACAGAAATAACTTGTTATGATTTTAGCAAAAGGTAATATGATCACTTTTTCTTTTGACAATTCACTCCCCCCCTATGCAATACAAGAAATGGAAGGAGAGCACACAGTCTTCAAGAATCCCAACAAATCACACTTTATAATGCAATACACAGTTCCAGTTCTCCCAGTAAGCTTACGGAAAACAGGGATGAGTTTTAAACACAGGCGAATTACTTTAATGTGGTTTGCAAGGAAGTGGAAAGGTGCTAAAATTGAGATTAATTCCCTCTAGAGGTTCAGGGTAAGTGATGGCTACTTTATATTAGTTCAGGCTCACTTTAACAATACTCTATGAATGATTAGCAGATTGCAAACGAATTTTAGCAAAGAGAAGCAAAAAGCTGCTGATTTCTACAGATGAAGAAATCGGGCCAAATCTCAAATCGCGGTAAATTTCGCGAGTGCATGTCTCGCGATTACGGACAAAGTATAGGAAGAGTAGGAAGTCGGTTCTAGGTCCGTTGGAAAGCCTAGATTCTAAGCTTTGAGATGAAAGTTAAATCTTCGGATGTAAAGTAAAACTCAAAATGACAGGTGACAGCTTGCAGCTTCAGAATTGACAGGTGACAGTTGTACAGCTTTACATATGACAGATGACACCATTTCTAGGAGGCTGTTCTAATTAGGTTAAAATAGTTTGGATTAGATTATTTTAACTAAGAGATTGGGTTCTGCACAGTTCTGGCGGATACTCACTCCTAATTTTGAAATGAATGGGCCTCGTCACGGATCTGGTCAACTGGACTGGACTGGGCGGTTCTGCTCACAGTGTCTGGGTCAGCTCTGCTCTGCTAGTCTAGCGTCTCTGGATACGGCGGGTCAATCAGGCACCAGTTCTGCTCACAGCGTTCTGGGTTTCTCTGGATCTCTGGTCTGGTCTCTGGCAATTGTTCTTGGCAAAGAATTCAAACAGCTCGCCCGGCTGTGGAATAGTTTGCAAATGATTTTAAGGATGCTGAGGCCTGCTGAGAAGAGTTCTCAGTTTGTGGGTTTAGGCCCTTGCTTTAAGTTCTGAAGTAAAGTTCTGGTCTTTGGAGATTGATAGATGTGAAGCCTGGAGTCTCCCGCCAGAGCGTCCCGCAGAAAATGGAATTGCCTCTCTACCTGTCCCAGCAGTCTCTTTTTATGTGTTTTAAAAAGTGGGTGGAGAGGCTAGCATCCCTAAGCCTGCCCCTCTCTTGATTTGATAGGTCAATAGATTCTTTGGTCCCTGATTTGGGAAGGGATAGTGTGCCAGAGTGATGTCATTTTTATGACCTGCAGAAATGACACTCCCCTGGTCAATGTGCACACAAATCTATTCCTGATCCAAATACATATTTCCCAGGTACACAGTTGTTTGACATCACATACACACATCATATATTACTGAAGATAGTCCCTATCCCGACTCTGGCGTTTCTAGGAGCTTGCATTAAAAAATGTCAACTTATTTTCGATTTTAGTGGGTTTTGCAACATTGGTTTTTCATCAAAAATTATGCAAAGGTACATTTCCCTTCCACATATATCCCAGTAACTTTCCATGTCTCTAGCTTAAACACATTGTCTACAATAATCATAATTAGCAGGGTTTTGCCCCAGAACATGGTACAAATTGGAGTTTGG